>NW_025422289.1:0-128995 GCF_011764305.1 Mustela putorius furo | reverse complement strand
TTCATAGCCTGGAAAATTCCTCACGGGTCTGTAGATCGAGCCTTCATACATACATCCCCACACCCAAGCTGAGTTTGTGTTTTCAGACTTCTGTCCCCACAGTCCTGGCCCACACACCATCCAAGCTGAGGCCCCTGGAGCCACACCTGAGGACTGTGGCTTCCCTCTCCAGGGGAATTCTGCCATTTCCATTGGCCACAACCCTATAGATTAGGAGAAACCTCCAAACTCCCCGAGGCCATCCCAATAGTGTTGGCTGCCGAGGACAAACAGGGATGATCTTTCACAAGTTAGGAAACTAGCTCCACTCAGACCCAGAGACAGATATCCCCATAGAATAAGATTGAACTGGACAGGCACTTAGGCCCTAATCAGATCCATTGCTTTTGTTTCCAGGCATCTCTCCTCAGAGGCCTGGTTACCAATACCAGCATATGGGGGATTACTGAGGCACTCATAGAAAAATCTCGTCTCCACATAGGAAATGTACTCTTTGGAGCTCTATAAAAACCTCTGTTTAGGAGAATCTTTCAGGGCCCCGGATCAAGCGCCCCATTCCAAGGTCTCCATGGAGTTAAACCCACATTATGATCTATCCTCGGTAGAGTCCATGTCAACTCATCCCCCTTGGTTTCTCCCCCAGGGCCTGCAGATCAAACCTGCCTTGTTGCTAGAAGACAACTAGAATGGGAGGCTGACTGCCCAGGCATTCATCCTTAGAACCCTACTCTGGAGTCGTTCCATATGGGACATCCTAGAGCCATCCAACAGGTATCAAGTGTCCCACAGAAGGAAACTTTGCAGTCTGGTGCATCTCACAACTCCCATTGTGGGAAAATCTTCATGGCCTCTTGAGATGCTCCACTTTATAAAGGGGCCATCATGGACAGAAACTCCAACCTGAGTAAACGTCTGATATTCGCCCTGGCTTCAGGTGCATGAGATCTTGATTCAGCTCTGCAGAGTGTGCCTTCTGTGCCCTCACCCCAAAAACTAAGCCTAGCTTGTGTTCTCAGACTACCGTCCTCACACCCCTGGCCCAAAAGCCCTACAATTTGGCAATACTGGGGCCATAATGCAGCACTCTGCCTGCCCTCCAGAAGAAAAACGTTGCCTTATGGAGCTACCTAGAAATCCGAATGAGGATCAACTGAACGCCACTCGACTGCACCCCAAATATACAGTCTACACTGTCTAATGCCCTGTCTGACACAGCATGAGCCCACACCTCCAGATCTACGCTCAACAGCTAGTCACACACTGAGCTCATTGTACCCATCAGGTCCTTAGGTCTTAATCTCTTCCCAACCTCGGTTTTCGGGTTTCAGAAACTAGACCTAAACTCCAATCACTGTCCAGGGGTGAACGTGATGCAGAAATCACAACTCTTACTTCGCCATGGCCGGAAACCTTGTGGTTGGCATATTCTCCAACGATCAGTGTAGGAGAATCCAGCGTGGCCCATGAGGCCCTTCCCATGCTTGAGGGCCTTGTTGGGCACAAATAGGCATTGTGACCCTCAGCATGAGCCCTGTCCTCAAGGAAGACCTCTCAGTGTCTGAATCAAGAGCCCACATATTGGACTGCCATGCCCCTAGGCCCCCAAACTTAAAACAGAGGTGGGGTTATCCAGATGTCCCTCCCAAGGACTCTGCTCTGGAATCCCTCTTTTATTGGCACACATGAGGTACAAAAAATAAAATAAAAAAACAGAAAGGACACTTCCCATCCCACAGAATGTACCCAAACTCTTGGGATTGGGTCAAATCCTCAGAGAAGGAAAGCCGTCCACAACCCATGAGGCCACGCCAGCATTCGACCCACATTGTTGACACAAATCCAGAGACAAAACCTGAGCAAGCACCTCAAACTCACCCTTTTTCATATCCCGAAGTGTTATCACGGTCTGTAGATTGGGCGTGCCATACCTATGTCCCCAATCCTAAGCGGAATTTGTGTTTTCAGACTTCTGTCCCCACAGGCCTGGCCCACACACCCTCAAGGCTGGGCCCCTAGAGCCAAACTCAGAACTCTGCCTGCCCTCTCCAGGGGATTTCTGCCCATTCCATTGGCCACAACCCTATAGATTAGGAGAAACTCCAAAATCCCGGGGCCATTCCCAATATTATAGGGAACAAACAGGGGCGACAAACAGGGGCGATCTGACACAAGCCGAGCAACTACCTCCCCTCAGATCCATAGACACGTATCCCCAGGAAAGAGATTGAACCGGACAGGCACCTAGGCCCTAATCATATCCATTGCTTTTGTTTCCAGGCATCTCTCCTCAGACGCCTGGTTTCCAATACCAGCATATGGGAGATTCCTTAGGCACTCATGAAAACAATTCTCTTCTCTACATAGGAAACGTACTCTTTAGAGCGCCATCAAAACCTCCGGTTATGAACATCCCTCAAGGCCCTGGATCAAGCACCCCATTCCAAGGTCTCCATGGACACAAATGCACATTATGACCCATCCTCAACTCACCCATTTCAACACACCCGCCTCGGTTACTCCCCTAGATCCAGCAGATCGAACTTGCCTTGGCGCTATGAGACACCTGGAATGGGAGGCAGGCTGCCCAGGCATCCATCCTTAGAACCCTGCTCTGGATAACTTCCTTATGGGATGTCCTGGAGCCATCCAGCAGGTCTCGACTGTCCCACGGAAGGAATCATTGCGGTTTGGAGCATCTCACAATTCCCATCGTGGGAAAACCTCCATGGCCTCGTGACACCCTCCCCTTCATGAAGGGTCCGTCATGGACAGAAACTCCAACCTGAGCCAACGTCTGATCCTAGCTCTGTCTTCATGTACACGGGATCTCGAATCATCTCTGCAGAGGGTTCCTGCCGTCCCCTCACCCCGAAATCTAAGTCTGGCTTGTGTTCTCAGAACTTTTTCCTCACACTCCTGGCCCACAAGCCTTCCAGTTTGGTTATTCTGGAGCCACTATGTGGCACTGTGTCTTCCTTCCAGAAGAAAAACGTTGCCCTCTGGGGCTACCCAATAACCACAAATGAGTACCAAACTGCACGAAACTCGACTGCACCCCAATGATACAGTCTAGCCTGGGCACTAATTCCCTGTCTGCCACAGCCTGAGCCTGCACCTCCCAACCCACACTCAACAGCTGGCCGAACACTGAGCACATCAGTCACACCATGGCCTTAGGTCTTCATCTCTTCCCAACCTCAGTTTTCAGGCTTCAGGACCTAGACCTTAAATCCAATCACAGTCCAGGAGTGAAAGTGTTGCACAAATTAGAACTCCTTCTTCCCCATGGCCACAAAACTTGTGGTTGCCATATTGTGCCACGTTCAGTGTAGGAGAAACCAGCATGGTACATTAGGCCACGCCCTGACTTGAGGGGCTCCTTGGGCACAAAAACACATTGTGAAACTCAATGTGAGCCCTATGCTCAAGGAAGGCCTCTCAGTGTCTGGACCAAGAGCCCACATATGGGGCTTGCCATGTTCTTAGGTCCCAATGTTAACCAGAGTTCTGGTTGTCCAGTCGCCCCTCCCCAGGACTCTGCTGTGGAATCCCTCTATTGGTGGTCCACCTGAGGTAAAAAAAAAAAAAAAAAAAAAAAAAACAGAAAGGCCTCCACCCTTCCCACAGAATGAACCCAAACTCTTGGAATTGGGTCAAATCCCCATAAAGGGTGCCTCATCAATGGCCCATGAGGACACCCGGACATTCCATGGCAATCGGTGACACATATAAAGAAAAAAATAAGCATGAGCAAGCACCTCACTTTCGCCCTTTGTTCATATCCCTAAGAATTCTCGTCACGGTCTATATATCGGGCCAGCCATACCTACAGACCCAAACCTAAGTGGCGTTTGTGTTTTCAGACTTTTGTCCAAATAGCCCTGGACCACACACGCTCCACACTTGGGTCCCTGGAGCCACACCTCAGGACTGTGCTTCCCTTTCAAGAGAATTCTTCCCATTCCATTGGCCACAACCTTGCAAATTAGGAAAAACCTCCAAAGTTACCGAGGCCATCCCAATAGTGTAGGCTGCCCAGGACAACAGGTGTGATCTCAAACCCACTGAACAACTACCTCCACTCAGACAAAAGATGTCCCCAGAGAAGAATATTGAACCGGACAGGCCCCTAGGCTCTAATCAGATCCATTGCTTTGGTTTCCAGGCATCTCTCCTCAGAGGCCTCATTTCCAATACCAGCAAATGCTGGTTTCCTGAGGCACCAATAAGAACAAATCTCGTCTCCCCATGGAAAACTTGCTCATTGGAGCTTTGTTATAACCTCTGGTTAGGAGAATCCTTCAGGGCCCTGGTGCCACTGCCCCATACCAAGGTCTCAATGGACTCAAACCAACATCAAGACCATCCTCAGGAAAGTCCATTTCAACTCTATTAAGACCATCCTCAGGAAAGTCCATTCCAACTCAGCCCCCTCTGATGCTACCCCAAGCCAGCAGATCAAACGTTTCTTGTTGCTAGGAGACAATTGGAATTGAGGCTGTCTGCCCAGGCATCCATACTTAGAACCCTGTTCTGGAAAAATACCTTAGGAGACGTTCTGGAGCCATCCAACAAATCTTAATTGTCCCACAGAAGGAATCCTTGCGGTTTGGAGCATCTCACTTCTCTAATAGTGGGAAAACCCCCATGGCCTCATAATGCCCCCCCCCCTTCATGAAGGGGCCAACATGGACAGAAACTCCAACCTGAGCCAAAGTCTGATCCTCGACCTGACTTCAGACTCATGAGATCTCAATTCAGCTCTGCAGAGTGTGCCTGCCATGTCCATTCCCCGAAACCTAAGCCTAGCTTGTGTTCTCAGACTTCCGTCCTCACTCTCCTGGCCCACAAGCCCTCCAGTTTGGGAATTCCGAAGCCACAATGCAGCACTCTGCCTGCCCTCCAGAAGAAAAACTTTGCCCTATGCTGCTAATAAGAAACCCCAAATGATTATCGAATGCATGCCACTCGACTGTAAAGCAATTATACAGCCTACCCTGAATACGAATGCCCTGTCTGGCACAGCCTGAGACAAGACATCCCAAACGACACCTAGACAGCTGGCTCCAACCTGGACACAAGGGACCCGCTATGGCTGTAGTTCGTCATCTCTTCCCAACCTCGGTTTTCAGGCTTCAGAACCTAGACCTTATCTCCAATCACTGCCCAGGGGTGAACGTGATGCAGCAATTAGAATTCCTCCTTCCCCATGGCCAGAAACCTTGTGGTTGGCATGTTGTCCAACGTTCAATGTGGGAAAACCTGCATTGTCGGAAAGGCCACGCCAGTGCCTGAGGGCCGCCTAGGGCACAGACATGCATTGTGACCTGTAGCGTGAGTCCCATATTAAAGTAACGCCTCTCAGTGGCTGGACCAAGATCCTGCATATGGGGCTTGTCATATCCATAGGCCCCCAGGCTTAACCAGAGAGCGAGTATTCCAGTTGTCAGTACCCACTGCTATGCTCCAGAATCCCTCTACTGGGCCGACACATGAAGCAGAAAACAGGACTCTTCCCTTCCCACAGAATGACCCCAAACTCTTGGGGGCTGGACAAACTACCAGAGAGGGAGACTTCTACGACCCATGAGGCAACTCCTACATTAAACGGCCATTGTGGACAAAATATCCAGAGACAAAAGACTGAGCGACTGCCTCCCTCTCACCCTTCTTTCATATCCAGAGGAGCTCCCCTCACGGACTGTAGATCAGGCCTGCCATAACCTCGGCCCCAAACCTGAGCTGAGTTTGGGTTTTTGGATGTCTGTCTGCACAGCCGTGGCCCACACCGCCTCCAGGCTGGGGTCTCTGGAGCCACACCACAGAACTGTGCCTGCTCTCTCCTAAGAAACTGAAACTGCCCGTTCCATTGGCCACAACTCTACAAAATAGTAGAAACCTCAAGGTCCCCAAGGACATCCCACTACCGCAAGCCGCACTGGACAAACAGGGGCATTATGACACCAGCTGAGCAACTGCTACCTCCATGCAGACACACAGACTGATATCCGCAGAGACAGAAGATTGAACCAGACAGGCCCCTAGGCCCTATTATGAACTCTTGCTTTGGTGTCCAGGTATCACTCCTCAGATGCCTGGGTTCGAAGACCAGCATATGGGGCTATCCTGAGGCACCAGACAGAACACCTCTCATCTCCACATGGAAAGCTTCCTTGTTGGAGTTGTGTCAAACCCTTCGGGTTGGAGAATCCTGCAGAGTCCCTTAGCTACTGCCACATTCCAAGGTCTCCATGGCCACCAACCCACATTATGACTCATCCTCAGGAAAGTCCATTTAAACTCAGCCATCTGGGTAGCTCACCCAAAGCCCGCAGATTGAGCGTGCCATGTCTCGACCAGGGAATGGGAAGGTGAGTTGGCGTTTCTCGGCATCAATGCTTAGGCCCCTGCTCTCGAGTCTTTCTGTATGGGGCATCCTGGAACCATCCAATAGTACTCGACTGTCCTGAAGAAGGAAACTTTGAAGTTTGGAGCAGCTCACAACTCCCAGCGTAGGGAAACCTCCCTGGCCTCATGACGCCCCCACCCCCTTCAGGATGGGGCCGTCATGGACACAAACTCCAGCTTGAGGCAACATCTGATACTCGCCCTGACCTCAGATGCAGGAGATCTCGATTCAGCCTCTGCACAGTGGGCCCAAACCTCGTGCTACCTTGTGTTTTCAGACTTCCTTCCTAACACTCCTGGCAAACATGTCCTCAAGACTTGGAATTCTGGAACCAAAATGCAGCCCTATGCTGGCCCTCCAGAAGAAAAACGTTGCTCTATGGGGATCTCCATAAACCCCAGATGAGGATCAACCTGTCGGTTCTCGACCTCACCCCATTTGGATTGTTCGGCTTGTCCATTCATCCCTCCCCAGAGCTCTGCTTTGGAATCCCTCTTTTGGTGGGACACCTGAGGTAACAAAACTAAAAGGACTCCTCCCATCCTTCAGATTGACCCAAAACAATTGGGATTGGACCAAATTCACAGAGAGGAAGTCTCGTCCATGGCCCATGAGGCCTCCCTGAGATTCCACAGCCATCGTTGACAACAAATCCAGAGACAAAAGTCTGAGCAAGCGCCTCACACTCGCTTTTGTCGTATCCCGAAGAGTTCTCCTCACGGTCTGTAGATCGGGCCTGCCATACCTACTTCCCAAACCTAAGCCGAGTTTGTGTTTTCAGACTTCTGTCCCCACATTCCTGGCCCACAGACCCTTCAGGCTGGGGCCCCTGAAGCCACACATCAGGACTGTGCCTGTCCATACCACGGGAATTCTGCCCATTCCATTGATCACAAACGTACAAATTAGGAAAAACCCCCAGAGTCCCCAAGGACATCCCAATAATGTAGGCCGCCCAGGACAAACAAGGGTCATCTGAAACCAGCTGAGCATCTACCTCTACTCAGCGTAGATGGATGTCCCCAGAGAAGAAGATTGAATCAGACAGGCCCCTAGGCCTGAATCAGATTCATTGCTTTCGGTTACAGCTATCTCTCCTCAGAGGCCTGGTTTCCAATATTAGCATATGGGGATTTCATGAGGCAGCATTCAGAACAAATCTCTTCTCCACATGGGAAAATTATCCTTTGAAGATGTCTCAAAACCTCCAGTTAGGAGAATCCTTCAGGGCCTGTGTGCCACTGCCACATTACAAGGCCTCCATAGACACAAAATCATATTAGGACACATGAACGGGAGAGTCCAATTCAACTCAGCATATTCGGTTGCTCCGCGAGAATAAGCAGATCTAACTTGTCTTGTTGCTAGGAGACAATTGGAATGCGAGGTGGCCTACCCCGCCATCCAACCTTAGAACCCTGCTCAGAATCATTGGCCTGGAGCCAACCAACAGGTCTCAATTTTCCTGCAGAAGAATCTTTGCCGTTGGGAGCTTCTCACAACTCCCATCGTGAGAAAACCCCCCATGGCCTCGTGATACCCCCCTCTTCATGAAGGGGCCATCAGGGACATAAGGTCAAACCTGAGAAATAGTCTGATCCTCACCCTGACTACAGATGCACGAGATCTCGATTCAGGTCTGAATATTGTGCCTGCCATGTCCTCACCCAGAAACCCAAGCCTAGCTTGTGTCCTCAGACTTCCGTCCTCAGACTAATGGCCCACAAGCCCTCCAGTTTGTCAATCCAGAATTACAATGCAGTACTCTGCTTGCCCTCCAGAAGAAAAATATTGCCCTCTGGGGCTACCCTGAAACCCCAAATGAAGATCAACCGGCACGCCACTTGGCTGTACCCAAAATATATAGGCTGACCTGGGCAATAATGCCCTTTCTGACAGAGCCTGAGCCTGGACCTCCTGGCCCCACCCAGACAGCTTGCCACTCACTGAGCACATAGAACCAGCCGTTGCCTTAGGTCGTTATCTCTTCCCAACCTCGGTTTTCAGTATTTAGAACCTAGACCTTATCTCCAATCACTGCCCAGGTTTGAAAATGATGCAGAAATCAGAACTCCTTCCCAATGGCAAGAACCTTGGGGTTGGCTTGTTGTCCAACGTTCAGTGTAGTGGAAACCTGTTTGTCCGATGAGGCCCCGCCATTGCTCGCGGGCCACATAGGTGGCAAACACACATGTGACCCACAGCCTTAGCACAGTCCTCAGGTAAGACCTCTCAGTGTCTGGATGAAGAGACAGCATATTGGGCTTGCCATGCCCATATGCCCCAATTTTTAACCATAGTTCGGGTTGTCCCTTCATGCTTCCCCAGGGTTCTGCTTTGGAATTCCTCTTTTGGTGGGACACCTGAGGTAACAACCCTGAAAGGAGTCCTCCATCCATCAGATTGACGAAAAACAATTGGGATTGGTCCAAATGCACAGAGAGCAAGATTCGTCCATGGCCCATGAGGCCTCCTCGACATTCCACGGCCATCGCTGAAACAAAATCCAGAGACAAAAGTCTGAGCAAGTGCCTCAGACTCGCACTTTCTTCATATCCTGAAGATGTCTTCTCATGGTTTGTAGATCGGGCCTGCCATACCTACGTCCCCAAACATAAGCTGAGTTTGTGTTTTCAGACTTCTGTCCTCAAACTCCTGGGCCACACACCATCCAGGCTGGGGACCCTGGAGCCACACATTAGGACTGTGCCTACCCAATCCATGGGAATTCTGCCCATTCCATTGTCCAAATTCGTACAAATTAAGAGAACCCTCCAAAGTCCCTGAGGCCATCCCAATAGTATAGGTCGCCCGGGACAAAAAAGGGCAGTCTGACACCAGCTGAGCATCTACCTCCACTCATACTGTAGATGGATGTCCCCAGAGAAGAAGATTGAACCAGACAGGACCCTAGGCCAAAATCGGATCCATTGCTTTGGTTTACAGGCATGTCTCCCCAAAACCCTGGATTCCAATACCAGCATTGGGTTTTCCTGAGGCACCCATCAGAACCAAACTCGTCTCCACAAGGAAACTTGTGCATGGGAGCTATGTCAAAAGCTGAGGAGAATACTTCAGGGTCCTGGTGCCACTGCCCCATTTAAAGGCACTCATGGACACAAACGCACATTAGACCCATCCTCAGGAAAGTCCATTTCAACTCAGCCACCCCGGTTGCTCCCGCAGAGCCATCAGATCTAAACTGTCTTGTCGCGTGGAGACAATTGGAATGCGAGGCGGGCTTCCCATGCAACCATCCTCGAACGTTGGTCTGGACTCATCCATATGGGATGTCCTGGAGCTGTCCAACAGGTCTCAATTGTCCCGCAGAAGGAATCATAGGAGGGGGAATCCCACCACTCCAAACGTGGGAAAACCTCCACGGCCTCGAGAATCGGCTCCCTTCATGAAGGGGCCGTCATGAACAGAAAATCCAAGCTGAGCCAACGTCTGATTCTCGCTCTGACTTCAGATGCATGAGATATTGCTTCAGATCTTCAGGAGGTACATGCAGTGCCCTCGCCCTGAAACCCAAGTCTAGCTTGTGTTCTCAGACTTCCATCCTCACACTCCTGGCCCCGCAGCCCACAAGTTTGGCAATTCCGGACCATCATTGCAGCACTCTGCCTGCCCTCGAGAAACAAAATATTGCCCAATGAGATGCCCGGGCACATTAAACGAGAATAAACCTACACGGCACTCAAATGTACCCAAATTACATAGTCTAACCTGGGCAGTAATGCACTGTCTGACACAACCTGAGCCGGGACCTCCTGAGCAACACCCAGACAGCTGACCGCACACTGAGCACATCAGACCCGCCATGGCCTTCGATCATCATCTCTGCCCTACCTCGGATTTCAGGCTTCAGAACCTAGACCTTATCTCCAATCACTGCCCAGGGGTGACTGTGATGCAGAAATCAAAACTCCTGCTTACCCAAGGCAAGAATCCTTGTGTTTGCCTTGTTGACCTACGTTCAGTGTAGGGGAAACCAGCATTCAGCCTGAGGCCCCGCCCATTCCTGAGTGCAACGAGGGCATAAACACGCATTGTGACCCTCAGCGTGACTCCTGACCTCTAGTAAATCTTCTCAG
The DNA here is from genome assembly GCF_011764305.1 of Mustela putorius furo. Classification (NCBI taxonomy): domain Eukaryota; kingdom Metazoa; phylum Chordata; class Mammalia; order Carnivora; family Mustelidae; genus Mustela; species Mustela putorius. Next base: position 118,489 of record NW_025422289.1, on the reverse strand, counting down.
TGGCTGGAACATTAGATGTCATAATGGGCTTGACATGTCCCTAGGCCCCAATTTTTAACCAGATTTCTGGTTGTCCAGTCACAACTCCCCAGGGCTCTACTCTGGAATCCCTCATTTGGTGGGACACCTGAGGTAGAAAAACAAAACAAAACAAATTAACAACAACAGAACAACGGACTTCTTCCATCCCAAAGAGTGACCCCAAACTCCTTGGACGGGGCCAAAACCCCAGAGAATAAGACTAGTCCATTTCCCATGAAGTCACCCGGAAATTTCACGACCATGTGTGAGACAATATCTAGAGACAAAAACGTGAGCAAGAGCCTCACACTCGCCCATTTTTTCATATCCCAAAGTGTTCCACTCATGGTCTGTAGATCAGTCCTGCCATACCTATGACCCGAAACATAAGCCGAGTTTGTGTTTACAGACAACTGTCCCAACAGCTCTGTCCTACACACCCTACAGGCTCAGGACCCTGAGGCCAAACCTGAAGACTGTGCTTGCCCTCTCCAAGGGAATTGTATGTGCCCATTCCAATGGCCACAACCCTACTAAGAGGATAAACCTCCAAAATTATGAGACCATCCCAATAGTTGTGGCTTCCCAGGACAAACAGGGGCAATCTGAACCCATCTGAGCACTCAGACCCGTAGACTGATATACCCAGAGGTAATAAGGAAAGAACAGGCCCATAGGCACCTATCGGATCCATTGCTTTGGTTTCGAGGCATGTTCCTCAGAGGCCCGGAATTCAAGAACAGCATATGGCAGTTTCTTGACTCACTTTCAGAACAAATCTCATTTACACATGGGAAAATTGCACGAAGGAGCTGTGTGAAAGCCTCTCTTTAGGAGAACCCTTCAGGGCCCCAGTGCCACCACTTCATTCCACGTCTCCAAAGACACAAAATCATATTAGGACACATCCACGGGAGAGTCCATTTCAACTCAGCCTCCTCGGTTGCTCCCCCAGATCCAGCAGATCTAACCTGTCTTGTTGCTTGAAGACAATTGGAATGCGAGGTGGTCTACCCAGCCATCCATCCTTAGAACCCTGTTCAGAATCATTGTCCTGGAGCCAACCAACAGGTCTCAATTGTCCTGCAGAAGAATCTTTGCAATTGGGACCTTCTCACAACTCCCATCGTCGGAAAACCCCCATGGCCTCGCGATCCACACCCCCCTTCAAGAAGGGGTCATCAGGGATAGAATGTCCAACCTGAGCGATCGTCTGATTCTCGCCCTGACTTCAGAAGTACGAGATCTTGATTCAGGTCTGTAGATTGTGCCTGCCATATCCTCACCCAGAAACCTAGGCCTAGCTTGGGTTCTCAGACTTCCGTCCTCAGACTACTGGCCCACAAGCCCTCCAGTTTGGCAATCCAGAACTACAATGCAGCACTCTCCCTGCCATCCAGAAGAAAAGCATTGCCCTCTGGGGCTACACAGAAACCCCAAATGAGGATCAACCTGCACGCCATTCGGCTGTACCCCAAATATATAGGCTGACCTGGGCACTAATGCACTTTCTGCGACAGCCTGAGCCTGGACCTCCTGGCCCCACCCAGACAACTGGCCGCACACTGAGCACTTCGGACCCGCCATGGCCTTAGGTCGTCATCTCTTCTCAAACTCGGTTTTCAGGCTTCAGAACCTAGACCTTATCTCCTATCACGGCCCGAGTTTGAAAATGATGCAGAAATCAGAACTCTTTCCCCATGGCAAGAAACCTTGTGGTTGGCATGTTGTCCAAGGTTCAGTGTAGTTGAAACCAGTGTGGCCCATGATGCCCCGCCATGCTTGCGGGCCTATTGGTTACAAACACACATTGTGACCCTCAGCCTCAGCCCAGTCCTCAGGTATGGCCTCTCAGTGGCTGGATGGAGAGACAGCATTGGGCTTGCCATGCCCCTAGGGCTCAATTTTTAACCATAGTTCGGGTTGTCCCTTCACTCTTCCTCAGGGCTCTGCTTCAGAATTCCTCTTTTGGTGGGACACCTGAGGTAACAAACCTGAATGGAATCCTCCCATCCCACAGATTGACGAAAAACAATTGGGATCGGGCCAAGTCCACAAAGAGCAAGATTCGTCCATGGCCCATGAGGCCTCCCCAACATTCCACGCCCATTGCTGATATAAAATCCAGAGAAAAAAGCCTGAGCACGCGCCTCAGACTCGCTCATTCTTCATATCCTGAAGAGGTCTTCAGATCAGAACCTACACGGCACTCGAATGCACTAAAAATATATAGTCTAACCTGGGCAGTAATGCACTGTCAGACAACCTGTGCCCGGACCTCGTGAACCAACACCCAGACAGCTGACCGCACACTGAGCACATCAGACCCGCCAAGTCCTTAGGTCCTCATTCCTTCCCTACCACACTTTTCGGGCTTCAGAACCTAGACCTTATCTCCAGTCACTGCCCAGGGGTGACTGTGATGCAGAAATCAGAACTCTTCCTTACCCATGGCAAGAAAACTTGTGGTTGGCATGTTGTCCAACGTTCAGTGTAGGAGAAACCAGCATTCACACTGAGGCCCCGCCCATTGTTGAGTGCGACGAGGGCATAAACACGCATGTTGACCCTCAGCATGAGTCCTCTCCTCTAGTGCGTCCTCTCAGTGGCTGGATCATTAGATGTCATAATGGGCTTGACATGTGCCTAGGCCCCAATTTTTAACGAGATTTCTGGTTGTCCAGCGCCCCTCCCCAGGGCTCTACTCTGGAATCCCTCATTTGGTGGGACACCTGAGGTTGAAAAACAAAACAAAACAAATCAACAACAACAGAACAACGGACTTCTTCCATCCCACAGGATGACCCCAACTCTTTGGACGGGGCCAAATCTCAGAGAGTAAGACACGTCCATTTCCCATGATGTCACCCGGAAATTTCACGACCATGAGTGACACGATATCCAGAGACAAAAACTTGAGCAAGAGCCTCACACTCGCCCTTTTTTCATATCCCGAAGAGATCTCCTCATGGTCTGTAGATCAGTCCTGCCATACCTATGACCCGAAACATAAGCCGAGTTTGGGTTTTCAGACAACTGTCCAAAGAGCCCTGGCCTACACACCCTAAAGGATCAGGCCCCTGGAGCCAATCCTGACGACAGTGTTTGCCCTCTCGACGGGAATTGTATGTGCCCATTCCAATGGGCACAACCCTCCTAAGAGTATAAACCTCCAAGTCCCTGAGGCCATCCCAATATTTGTGGCTTCCCAGGACAAACGGGGCAATCTGGGCCCATCTGAGCACCTACCGGCACTCAGACCCGGAGACTGATGTCCCCAGAGGTAAAAAGGTACGAACAGGCCCCTAGGCACTTATCGGATCCATTGGTTTGGCTTCCAGGCATCTCTCCTCAGAGGCCTGGATTTCAATAACAGCATATGGCTGTTTCTTGACTCACCCATCAGAACAAATCTCATCTACACATGTGAAACTTGCACGATGAAGCTGTGTGAAAGTCTCTCTTTAGGAGAACCCTTGAGGGCCCCAGTACCACCGCTTCATTTCATGGTGTCCATAGACGCAAAGTCATATTAGGACTCATCCACGGGAGACTCCATTTCAACTCAGCCTCCTCGGTTGCTCCCCCAGATCCAGCAGATCTAACCTGTCTTGTTGTGGGGAGACAATTGGAATGCGAGGTGGGCTACCAAGCCATCCATCCTTAGAACCCTTCTCGGATTCGTTGTACTGGAGCCAACCAAAAGGTCTCAATTTTCCTGCAGAAGAATCATTGCATTTGGGAGCTTCTCACAACTCCCATCATGGGAAAACCCCCATGGCCTCGTGATCCACCCCCCCTTCAAGAAGGGGCCATCAGGGACTGAATGTCCAACCTGAGCGATCGTCCGATCCTCGCCCTGAATTCAGATGCACGAGATCTCGATTCAGGTCTGTAGATTGTGCCTGCCATATCCTACCCAGAACCCTAGGACTAGCTTGGGTTCTCAGACTTCCGTCCTCAGACTACTGGCCCACAAGCCCTCCAGTTTGGCAATCCAGACTACAATGCAGCACTCTGCTTGCCCTCCAGAAGAAAAACATTGCCCTCTGGGGCTACCCCGAAACCCCAAATGAGGATCAAACTGCACGCCATTCGGCTGTACCCCAAATATAATGGCTGACGAGGGCACTAATGCCCTTTCTGACACAGCCTGAGCCTGGACCTCCTGGCCCCACCCAGACAGCTGACCGCACACTGAGCACATCAGACCCGCCATGGCCTTAGGTCATCATCTCTTCTCAAACTCGGTTTTCAGGCTTCAGAACCTAGACCTTATCTCCACTCATGGCCCGGGTTTGAAAATGATGCAGAAATCAGAACTCTTTCCGCATGGCAAGAAACCTTGTGGTTGGCATGTTGTCCAAGGTTCACTGTAGTTGAAACCAGTGTGGCCCATGAGGCCCCGCCCATGCTTGCGGGCCTCACTGGTCACAAACACACCTTGTGACCCTCAGCCTGAGCTCAGTACTCAGGTAAGGCCTCTCAGTGGCTGGATGGAGAGACAGCATATTGGGCTTGCCATGCCGCTAGGCCCCAATTTTCAAACGTAGTACGGGTTGTGTCTTCACTCATCCCCAGGGCTCTGCTTTGGAATTCCTCTTTTGGTGGGACACCTGAGGTAACAAACCTGAAAGGAGTCCTCCCATCCCACAGATTGACGAAAAACAATTGGGATCGGGCCAAATCCACAGAGAGCAAGATTCGTCCATGGCCCATGAGGCCTCCCCAACATTCCACGGCCATCGCTGATACAAAATCCAGAGACAAAAGCCTGAGCATGCGCCTCAGACTCGCTCATTCTTCATAACGTGAAGAGTTCTTCAGATAAGATCGTACACAGCAATCGAATGCACTCAAAATATATAGTCTAACCTGTGCCCTAATGCACTGTCTGACAACCTGAGCCCGGACCTCGTCACCAACACCCAGACAGCAGACCGAACACTGAGCACATCAGACCCGCCATAGCCTTAGGTCATCATCTCTTACCTACCTCAGTTTTCAGGCTTCAGAACCTAGAACTTATCTCCAATCACTGCCCAGGGGTGACTGTGATGCAGAAATCTTCCTTACCCATGGCAAGACCCCTTGTGGTTGGCATGTTGTCCAACGTTCAGTGTAGGAGAAACTAGCATTCACCCTGAGGCCCAGCCCATTCTTGAGAGCGACGAGGGCATAAACACGCATTGTGACCCTCAGCGTGAGTCCTGTCCTCTACAACGTCCTCACAGTGGCTGGATCATTAGATGTCATAATGGCCTTAACATGTCCCTAGGCTCCAATTTTTAACCAGATTTCTGGTTGTCCAGGCGCCCCTCCCCAGGGCTCTACTCTGGAATCCCCCATTTGGTGGGACACCTGAGGTTGAAAAACAAAACAAAACAAATCAACAACAACAGAACAACGGACTTCTTCCATCCCACAGAATGACCCCAAACTCTTTGGACGTGGCCAAACCCCCAGAGAGTAAGACTCGTCCATTTCCCATGAAGTCACCCGGAAATTTCACGACCATGAGTGACACGATATCCAGAGACAAAAACATGAGCAAGAGCCTCACACTCGCCCTTTTTTCATGTCCCGAAGAGTTCTCCTCATGGTCTGTAGATCAGTCCTGCCATACCTATGACAGGAAACATAAGCCGAGTTTGTGTTTTCAGACAACTGTCCAAACAGCCCTGGCCTACACACCCTACAGGCTCAGGCCCCTGGAGCCAAACGTGACGACTGTGCTTGCCCTCTCCATGGGAATTTTATGTGCCCATTCCAATGGCCACAACCCTACTAATAGGATAAACCTCCAAAGTCCCTGAGGCCATCCCAATATTTGTGTCTTCCCCGGATAAACTGGCGCAATCTGGGCCCATCGGAGCACATACCGGCACTCAGACCCGGAGACTGATGTCCCCAGAGGTGAAAAGGAACGAGCAGGACCCTAGGCACCTATCAGATCCATTGCTTTGGTTTCCAGGAATCTCTCCTCAGTGGCCTGGTTTTCAATAACAGCGTATGGCTGTTTCTTGACTCACCCATCAGAACAAATATCATCTACACATGGGAAACTTGCACGATGGAGCTGTGTGAAAGCCTCTCTTTAGGAGAACCCTTCAGGGCCCCAGTGCCACCGCTTCATTCCAAGGTCTCCATAGACACAAAATCATATTAGGACACATCCACGGGAGAGTCCATTTCAACTCAACCTCCTGGGTTGCTCCCCCAGATCCAGCAGATCTAACCTTTCTTGTTGCTTGGAGACAATTGGAATGCCAGGTGGGCAACCCCGCCATCCATCCTTAGAACCCTGCCCGGAAACGTTGTCCTGGAGCCAACCAACAGGTCTCAATTGTCCTGCAGAAGAATCTTTGCAGTTGGGAGCTTCTCACAACTCCCATCTTGGGAAAAACTCATGGTTCGTGATCCAACCCCCTTCAAGAAGGGGCCATCAGGGACAGAATGTCCAACCTGAGCGATCGTCTGATCCTCGCCCTGACTTCAGATGCACGAGATCTCGATTCAGGTCTGGAGATAGTGCCTGCCATATCCTCACCCAGAAACCTAGGCCTAGCTTGGGTTCTCAGACTTCCGTCCTCAGACTACTGGCCCGCAAGCACTCCAGTTTGGCATTCCAGAACTACAATGCAGCACTCTGCCTGCCCTCCAGAAGAAAATCATTGCCTTCTGGGGCTACCCATAAACCCCCAATGTGGATCTACCTGCACAGCATTCGGCTGTAACCCAAATATATAGGCTGACATGGGCACTAATGCCCTTTCTGACACAGCCTGAGCCTGGACCTCCTGGCTCCACCCAGACAGCTGGCAGCACACTGAGCACATCGGACCCGCCATGGCCTTAGGTCGTCATCTCTTCTCAAACTCGGTTTTCAGGCTTCAGAACCTAGACCTTATCTCCTATCACGGCCCGGGTTTGAAAATGATGCAGAAATCAGAACTCTTTCCCCATGGCAAGAAACCTTGTGGTTGGCATGTTTTCCAAGGTTCACTGTAGTTGAAACCAGTGTGGCCCATGAGGCCCGGCCCATGCTTGCGGGCCACATTGGTCACAAACACACATTGTGACCCTGAGCCTGAGCCCAGTCCTCAGGTAAGGCCTCTCAGTGGCAGGATGGAGAGACAGCATATTGGGCTTCACATGCCCCTAGGCCCGAATTTTTAACCAGAGTTCGGGTTGTCCCTTCACTCTTCCCCAGGGCTCTGCTTTGGAATTCCTCTTTTGGTGGGACACCTGAAGTAACATCCCTGAAATGAGTCCTACCATCCCACAGATTGACGAAAATCAATTGGGATCGGGCCAAATCCACAGAGAGCAAGATTCGTCCATGGCCCATGAGGCATACCCAACATACCACGTCCATCGCTGATACTAAATCCAGAGACAAAAGCCTGAGCACGCACCTCAGACTCACTCAGTCTTCATATCCTGAAGAGTTCTTCAGATAAGAACCTACACGACACTGGAATGCACCCAAAATATATAGTGTAACCTGGGCACTAATGCACTGTCTGACAACCTGAGCCCGGACCTCGTGACCAACACCCAGACAGCTGACCGCACACTGAGCACATTGTCCTGTAGAAGAATCTTTGCAGTTGGGATCTTCTCACAACTCCCATCGTGGGAAAACCCCCATGGCCTCGTGATCCACACCCCCTTCAAGAAGGGGCCATCAGGGACAGAATGTCCAACCTGAGCGATCGTCTGTTCCTCGCCCTGACTTCAGATGCATGAGATCTCGAATCAGGTCTGTAGATTGTGCCTTCCATATCCTCACCCAGAATCGTAGGCCTATCTTGGGTTCTCAAACTTCCGTCCTCAGACTACTGGCCCACAAGCCCTCCAGTTTGGCAATCCAGACTGCAATGCAGCACTCTGCCTGCCCTCCAGAAGTAAAACATTGCCCTCTGTGGCTACCCAGATACCCCAAATGAGGATCAACCTGCACGCCATTCGGCTGTACCCCAAATATATAGGCTGACCTGGGCACTAAAGCCTTTTCTGGCACACCCTGAGCCTGGACCTCCAGGCCCCACACAGACAGCTGGCCGCACACTGAGCACTTCGGACCCGCCATGGCCTTAGGTCGTCATCTCTTCTCAACCTCGATTTTCAGGCTTCAGAACCTAGACCTTATCTCCAATCACAGCCGGGGATTGAAAATGATGCAGAATTCAGAACTCTTTCCCCATGGCAAGAAACCTTGTGGTTGGCATGTTGTCCAAGGTTCAGTGTAGTTGAAACCAGTGTGGCCCATGATGCCCCGCCATGCTTGCGGGCCTATTGGTTACAAACACACATTGTGACCCTCAGCCTCAGCCCAGTCCTCAGGTATGGCTCTCAGTGGCTGGATGGAGAGACAGCATTGGGCTTGCCATGCCCCTAGGGCTCAATTTTTAACCATAGTTCGGGTTGTCCCTTCACTCTTCCACAGGGCTCTGCTTCAGAATTCCTCTTTTGGTGGGACACCTGAGGTAACAAACCTGAATGGAATCCTCCCATCCCACAGATTGACGAAAAACAATTGGGATCGGGCCAAGTACACAAAGAGCAAGATCGTCAATGGCCCATGAGGCCTCCCCAACATTCCACGCCCATCGCTGATATAAAATCCAGAGAAAAAAGCCTGAGCACGCGCCTCAGACTCGCTCATTCTTCATATCCTGATGAGTTCTTCATATAAGAACCTACAAGGCACTCGAATGCACCCAAAATATATAGTCTAACCTGGGCACTAATGCACTGTCTGACAACCTGAGCCACACCTCATGACCAACAGCCAGACAGCTGACCGCACACTGAGCACATTAGTCCCGCCATGGCCTTAGGTCATCACCTCTGCCCTACCTCAGTTTTTAGGCTTCAGAACCTAGACCTTATCTCCAATCACTGCCCAGGGGTGATTGTGATGAAGAAATCAGAACTCTTCCTTACCCATGGCAAGAAACCTTGTGGTTGGCATGTTGTCCAACGTTCAGTGTAGGAGAAACCAGCATTCACCCTGAGGCCCCGCCCATTCTTGAGTGCGACGAGGGCATAAACACTCATTGTGACCCTCAGCGTGAGTCCTGTCCTCTAGTACGTCCTCTCAGTGGCTGGACCATTAGATGTCATCATGGGCTTGACATGTCCCTAGGCCCCAATATTTAACTAGATTTCTGGTTGTCCAGTCGCCCCTCCCCAGGGCTCTACTCTGGAATCCCCCATTTGGTGGGACACCTGATGTTGAAAAACAAAACAAAACAAATCAACTACAACAGAACAACGGACTTCTTCTATCCCACAGAATGACCCCAAACTCTTTGGACGGGGCCAAACCCCCAGAGAGTAAGACTCGTCCATTTCCCATGAAGTCACCCGGAAATTTCACGACCATGAGTGACACGATATCCGGAGACAAAAACTTGAGCAAGAGCCTCACCCTCGCCCTTTTTTCATATCCCGAAGAGTTCGCCTCATGTTCTCTAGATCGGTCCTGCCATACCTATGACCTGAAACATAAGCTGAGTTTGTGTTTTCAGACAACTGTCGAAACAGCCCTGGCCTACACACCCTACAGGCTCAGGCCACTGGAGCCAAACCTGAGACTGTATTTGCCCTCTCCAAGGGAATTGTGTGTGCCCATTCCAATGGCCACAACCCTACAAAGAGGATAAACCTCCAATGTGCCTGAGGCCATCCCAATATTTGTGGCTTCCCAGGAAACACAGGGGCAATATAGGGCCATTGAGCACCTACGTGCACTCAGACCCGTATACTGATGTCCCCTGAGTTTAAAAGGAACGAACAGGCCCCTAGGCATCTATCGGATCCATTGCTTTGGTTTCCAGGCATCTCTCCTCAGAGGCCTGGATTTCAATAACAGCATATGGCTGTTTCTTGACTCACCCATCAGAACAAATCTCATCTACAATGGGAAACTTGCACGATGGAGCTGTGTGAAACCCTCTCTTTAGGAGAACCCTTCAAGGCCCCAGTGCCACCGCTTCATTCCAAGGTCTCCATAGACCCAAAATCATATTAGGACACATCCACGGGAGAGTCCATTTCAACTCAGCCTCCTCGGTTGCTCCCCCAGATCGGGCAGATCGAACCTATCTTGTTGCTTGGAGACAATTGGAATGCGAGGTGGGCTACCCAGCTATCCATTCTCAACACCCTGCTCAAATCGTTGTCCTGGAGCCAACGAACAGGTCTCAATTGTCCTGCAGAATAATCTTTGCAGTTGAGAGCTTCTCACAACTCACATCGTGGGAAAACCCCCATGGCCTCGTGATCCACCCCCCCTTCAAGAAGGGGCCATCAGGGACAGAATGTCCAACCTGAGCGATCGTCTGATCCTCGCCCTGAATGCAGATGCACGAGATCTCGATTCAGGTCTGTAGATTGTGCCTGCCATATCCTCACCCAGAAACCTAGGCCTAGCTTAGGTTCTCAGACTTCCGTCCTCAGACTCCTGGCCCACAAGCCCTCCAGTTTGGCAACCCAGAACTACAATGCAGCACTCTGCCTGCCCTCCAGAAGAAAAACATTGCCCTCTGGGGCTTCCCAGTAACCCCAAATGAGGATCAACCTGCACGCCATTCGGCTGTACCCCAAATATATAGGCTGCCCTGGGCACTAATGCCTTTCTGACACAGCCTGAGCCTGGACCTCGTGGCCCCACCCAGGCAGCTGGCCGCACACTGAGCACATCGGATCCGCCAAGGCCTTAGGTCGTCATCTCTTCTCAACATCGGTTTTCAGGCTTCAGAACCTAGACCTTATCTGCAATCACGGCCCGGGGTGAAAATGATGCAGAAATCAGAACTCTTTCCCCATGGCAAGAAACCTTGTGGTTGGCATGTTGTCCAAGGTTCAGTGTCGTTGAAGCCAGTGTGGCCCATGAGGCCCCGCCCATGCTTGCGGGCCACATTGGTCACAAACACACATTGTGACCCTCAGCCTGAGACCAGTCCTCATAATTTCCGGGTGACCTCATGGGAAATGGACGAGTCTTACTCTCTGGGGTTTTGGCCCCTTCCAAAGAGTTTGGGGTCATTCTGTGGGATGGAAGAAGTCCGTTGTTCTGTTGTTGTTGATTTGTTTTGTTTTGTTTTCAACCTCAGGTGTCAGACCAAATGAGGGATTCCAGAGTACAGGCCTGGGAGGGGCGACTGGACAACCAGAAATCTGGTGAAAATTGGGGGCTAGAGACATGTCAAGCCCATGATGACATCTAATGATCAAGCCACTGAGAGGACGTTCTAGAGGACAGGACTCACGCTGAGGGTCACAATGCGTGTTTTTGCCCTCGTCGCACTCAAGAATGGGCGGGGCCTCAGCCTGAATGCTGGTTTCTCCTACACTGAATGTTGGAGAACATGCCAACCACAAGGTTTCTTGCCATGGGTAAGGAAGAGTTCTGATTTCTGCATCACAGTCACCCCTGGGCAGTGATTGGAGATAAGGTCTAGGTTCTGAAGCCTGAAAACTGAGGTAGGGAAGAGATGATGACCTAAGGCCATGGCGGGTCTGATGTGCTCAGTGTGCGGTCAGCTGTCTGGGTATTGGTCACGAGGTCCGGGCTCAGGTTGTCAGACAGTGCATTTGTGCCCAGGTTAGACTAAATATTTTGGGTGCCTTCGAGTGCCTTGTAGGTTCTTTTCTGAAGAACTCTTCAGGATATGAAGAATGAGCGAGTATGAGGCCCGTGCTCAGGCTTTTGTGTCTGGATTTTGTATCAGCGATGGCCGTGGAATGTTGTGGAGGACTCATCGGCCATGGACGAATCTTGCTCTCTGTGGATTTGGCCCGATCCCAATTGTTTTTCGTCAATCTGTGGGATGGGAGGACTCCTTTCAGGTTTGTTACCTCAGGTATCCCACCAAAAGAGGAATTCCAAAGCAGAGCCCTGGGGAAGACTGAAGGGAGAACCCGAACTCTGGTTAAAAATTGGGGCCTAGGGGCATGGCAAGCCCAATATGCTGTCTCTCCATCCAGCCACTGAGAGGCCTTACCTGAGGACTGGGCTCAGGCTGAGGGTTACAATGTGTGTTTGTGACCAATGTGGCCCGCAAGCATGGGCGGGGCATCATGGGCCACACTGGTTTCAACTACACTGAACCTTGGACAACATGCCAACCACAAGGTTTCTTGACATGGGGAAAGAGTTCTTATTTCTGCCGTGATTGGAAATATGGTCTAGGTTCTGAAGCCCGAAAACCGAGGTTGAGAAGAATGACGACCTAAGGCCATGAGGGGTCCGTTGTGCTCAGTGTGCGGCCAGCTCTCTGGGTGGGGCCTGGAGGTCCAGGATCAGGCTGTGTCAGAAAGGGCATTGGTGCCCAGGTCTGCCTATATATTTGGGGTACAACCGAATGGCGTGCATGTTGATCCTCATTGGGGGTTTCTGGGTAGCACCAGAGGGCAATGTTTTTCTTCTGGAGGGCAGGCAGAGTGCTGCATTGTAGTTCTGGATAGCCAAACTGGAGAGCTTGTGGGCGAGTAGTCTTAGGACGGAGGTCTGAGAACCCAAGCTAGGCCTAGGTTTCTGGGTGAGGATATGGCAGGCACAATCTACAGACCTGAATCGAGATCTCATGCATCTGAAGTCAGGGCAAGGATCAGACGATCGCTCAGGTTGGACATTCTGTCCCTGATGGCCCCTTCTTGAAGGGGGTTGGATCACGAGGCCATGGGGGTTTTCCCACGATGGGAGTTGTGAGAAGCTCCCAACTGCAAAGATTCTTCTGCAGGACAATTGAGAGCTATTGGTTGGCTCCAGGACGATTCCGAGCAGGGTTCTATGGATGGATGGCTGTGTAGCCAACCTCGCATTCCAATTGTCTCCAAGCAACAAGACAGGTTAGATCTGCGGGATCTGGGGGAGCAACCGAAGAGGCTGAGTTGAAATGGACTCAGCTCCCTAACTGCAAATGGACTCTCCCGTGGATGTGTCCTAATATGATTTTGTGTCTATGGAGACCTAGGAATGAAGCGGTGGCACTGGGGCCCTGAAGGGTTCTCCTAAAGAGAGGCTTTCACAAAGCTCCATCGTGCAAGTTTCCCTGTGTAGATGAGATTTGTTCTGATGGGTGAGTCAAGAAACAGCCATATGCTGTTCTTGAAATCCGGGCCTCTGAGGAACATGCCTCGAAACCAAAGCAATGGATCCGATAGGTGCCTATGGGCCTGTTCTTTCCTTATTACCTCTGGGTATATCAGTCTACGGGTCTGAGTGCAGGTAGGTGCTCAGATGGGTTCAGATTGCCCCTGTTTGTCCTGGGAAGCCACAACTATTGGGATGGTCTCATAATTTTGGAGGTTTATCCTCTTAGTAGGGTTGTGGCCATTGGAATGGGCACATACACTTCCCTTGGAGAGGGCAAGCACAGTCGTCAGTTTTGGCTCCAGGGGCCTGAGCCTGTAGGGTGTGTAGGCCAGGGCTGTTTGGACAGTTGTCTGAGAACACAAACTCTTCTTATGTTTCGGGTCATAGGTATGGCAGGACTGATCTACAGACCATGAGGAGAACACTTCGGGATATGAAAAAGGGCGAGTGTGAGGCTCTTGCTCAAGTTTTTGTCTCTGGATATCGTGTCACTCATGGTCGTGAAATTTCCGGGTGACTTCATGGGAAATGGACGAGTCTTACACTCTGGGGGTTTGGCCCCGTCCAAAGAGTTTGGGGTCATTCTGTTGGATGGAAGAAGTCCGTTGTTCTGTTGTAGTTGATTTGTTTTGTTTTGTTTTTCAACCTCAGGTGTCCCCCAAATGAGGGATACGAGAGTATAGCCCTGAGGAGGGACGACTGGACAACCAGAAATCTGGTGAAAAATTGGGGCCTAGGGACATGTCAAGCCCATGATGACATGTAATGGTCCAGCCAATGAGAGGACGTACTAGAGGACAGGACTCACACTGAGGGTCACAATGCGTGTTTATGTCCTCGTCGCACTCAAGAATGGGCGGGGCCACAGGGTGAAGGCTGGTTTCTCCTACACTGAACGTTGGACAACATGCCAACCACAAGGTTTCTTGCCATGGGTAAGGAAGAGTTCTGATTTCTGCATCACAGTCACCCCTGGGCAGTGATTGGAAATAAGGTCTTGGTTCTGAAGCCTGACAACTGAGGTAGGGAAGAGATGATGACCTAAGGCCATGGCGGGTCTAATGTGCTCAGTGTGCGGTCAGCTGTCTGGGTGTTGTTCACGAGGTCCGGGCTCAGGTTATCAGTGCATTAGTGCCCAGGTTAGACTATATATTTTGGGTTCATTCGAGTGCAGTGTATGTTCTTATCTGAAGAACTATTCAGGATATGAAGAATGAGCGAGTCTGAGGTGCGTGCTCAGGCTTTTGTCTCTGGATTTTGTATTCGCGATGGCCGTGTAATGTTGGGGAGGCCTCATGGACCAGGGACGAATCTTGCTCTTTGTGGATTTGGCCCGATCCCAATTGTTTTGCGTCAATCTGTGGGATGGGAGGCGTCCTTTCAGGTTTGTTACCTCAGGTGTCCCCACCAAAAGAGGAATTCCAAAGCAGAGCCATGGGGAAGAGTGAAGGGACAACCCAAACTATGGTTAAAAATTGAGGCCTAGGGGCATGGCAAGCCCAATATGTTGTCTCTCCATTCAGCCACTGAGAGGCCTTACCTGAGTACTGGGCTCAGGCTGAAGGTCACAATGTGTGTTTGTGACCAATGTGGCCCGCAAGGATGGGCGTGGACTCATGGGCCACACTGGTATCAACTACACTGATCCTAGGACAACATGCCAACCACAAGGTTTCTTGCCATGGGGAAAGAGTTCTGATTTCTGCATCATTTTCAAACCCGGGCCATGATTGGAGATAAGGTCTAGGTTCTGAAGCCTGAAAACCGAGTTTGAGAAGTGATGACGACCTAAGGCCATGGCGGGTCCGATGTGCTCAGTGTGCGGCCAGCTGTCTGGGTGGGGTCAGGAGGTCCAGGCTCAGGCTGTGTCAGAAAGGGCATTAGTGCCCAGGTCAGCCTATATATTTGCGGTACAGCCGAATGGAGTGCATGTTGATCCTCATTGGGGGTTTCTGCTTAGCCCCAGAGGGCAATGTTTTTCTTCTGGAGGGCAGGCAGAGTGCTGCATTGTAGTTCTGGATTGCCAAAATGGAGGGCTTGTGGGCTAGGAGTCTGAGGACGGAAGTCTGAGAACCCAAGCTAGGCCTAGGTTTCTGGGTGAGGGTATGGCAGGCACAATCTCCAGACCTGAATCCAGATCTCGTGCTTCTGAAGACAGGGCGAGGATCAGACGATCGCTCAGGTTGGACATTCTGTCCCTGATGGCCCCTTCTTGAACGGGGGTGGATCACGTGGCCATGGGGTTTTCCCACGATGGGAGTTGTGAGAAGCTCCCAACTACAAAGATTCTTCTGCAGGACAATTGAGACCTGTTGGTTGGCTCCAGGCCAACGATTCCGAGCAGGGTTCTAAGGATGGATGGCTGGGTAGCCCACCTCGCATCGATTGTCTCCAAGCAACAAGACAGGTTAGATCTGCTGGATCTGGGGAGCAACCGAGGAGGCTGAGTTGAAATGGACTCTCCCGTGGATGTGTCCTAATATGATTTTGTGTCTATGGAGACCTTGGAATGAAGCGGTGGCACTGGGGCCTGAAGAATTCTCCTAAAGAGAGGCTTTCACACAGCTCCATCGTGCAAGTTTCCCATGTGTAGATGAGATTGTTTCTGATGGGTGAGTCAAGAAACAGCCATATGCTGTTATTGAAATCCAGGCCTCTGAGGAGAGATGCCTGGAAAACAAAGCAAGTATCCGATAGGTGCCTAGGGAACTGTTCATTCCTTTTTACCTCTGGGGACATCAGTCTACTGGTCTGAGTGCAGGTAGGTGCTCAGATGGGCCCAGATTGCCCCTGTTTGTCCTGGGAATCCACAAATATTACGATGGCCTCAGGGACGTTGGAGGTTTATCCTATTATAAGGGTTGTGGCCATTGGAATGGGCACATACAATTCCCTTCGAGAGGGCAAAAACCGTCGTCAGGTTTGGCTCCAGGGGCCTGAGCCTGTAGGGTGTGTAGGCCAGGGCTGTTTGGACAGTTGTCTGAAAACACAAACTCGGCTTATGTTTCGGGTCATAGGTATGGCAGGACTGATCTACAGACCATGAAGATAACTCTTCGGGATATGAAAAAAGGGCGAGAGTGAGGCTTTTGCTCAAATTTTTGTCTCTGGATATCGTGTCACTCATGGTCGTGAAATTTCTGGGTGACTTCTTGGGAAATGGACTAGTCTTAGTCTCTGAGGGTTTGGCCCCGTCCAAAGAGTTTGTGGTCATTCTGTGGGATGGAAGAAGTCCGTTGTTCTGTTGTTGTTGATTTGTTTTGTTTTGTTTTTCAACCTCAGGTGTCCCACCAAATGAGGGATTCCAGAGTAGAGCCCTGGAGAGGGGCGACTGGACAACCAGAAATCTGGTTAAAAATTGGGGCCTAGGGACATGTCATGCCCATTATGATATCTAATGGTCCAGCCCCTGAGAGGACGTACTAGAGGACAGGACTCACGCTGAGGGTCACAATGCGTGTTTATGCCCTCTTCGCACTCAAGAATGGGCGGGGCCTCAGGGTGAATGCTGGTTTCTCCTACACTGAACGTTGGACAACATGCCAACCACAAGATTTCTTGCCATGGGTAAGGAAGAGATCTGATTTCTGAATCATAGTCATCCCTGGGCAGTGATTGGAGATAAGGTCTAGATTCTGAGCCTGAAAACTGAGGTAGGGAAGAGATGATGACCTAAGGCCTTGGCGGGTCTGATGTGCTCACTGTGCAGTCAGCTGTATGTGTGTTTGTCACGAGGTCCGGGCACAGGTTGTCAGACAGTGCATTAGTGCCCAGGTTAGACTATATATTTTGGGTGCATTCAAGTGCCGTGTAGGTTCTTATCTGAAGAACTCTTCAGGATATGAAGAATGAGCGAGTCTGAGGCGCATGCCTAGGCTTTTATCTCTGGATTTTTTATCAGTGATGGCCGTGGAATGTTGGGGAAGCCTCATGGGCCATGGACGAATCTTGCTCTCTGTGGATTTGGCCCGATCCCAATTGTTTTTCGTCAATCTGTGGAATGGGACGACTCCTTTCAGGTTTGTTACCTCAGGTGTCCCACCAAAAGAGGAATTCCAAAGCAGAGCCCTGGGGAAGAGTGAAGGGACAACCCGAACTACGGTTAAAAATTGGGCCTAGGGGCATGGCACGCCCAATATGCTGTCTCTCCATCCAGCCACTGAGAGGCCTTACCTGAGGACTGGGCTCAGGCTGAAGGTCACAATGTGTGTTTTTGACCAATGTGGCCCGCAAGCATGGGCGGGGCCTCATGGACCACACTGGTTTCACCTACACTGAACCTTGGACAACATGCCAACCACAAGGATTCTTGCCATGGGGAAAGAGTTCTGATTTCTGCATCATTTTCAGACACGGGCAGTGATTGGAGATAAGGTCTAGGTTCTGAAGCCTGAAAACCGAGGTTGAGAAGAGATGACGACCTAACGCCATGGCGGGTCCGATGTGCTCAGTGTGCGGTCAGCTGTCTGGGTGGGGCCAGGAGGTCCAGGATCAGGCTGGGTCAGAAAGGGCATTAGTGCCCACGACAGCCTATATATTTGGGGTACAGCCGAATGCCGTGCAGGTTGATCCTCATTGGGGATTTCTGGGTAGCCACGGAGGGCAAAGTTTTTCTTCTGGAGGGCAGGCAGAGTGCTGCATTGTAGTTCTGGATTGCCAAACTGGAGGGCTTGTGGGCCTTTAGTCTGAGGACGGAAGTCTGAGAACCCAAGCTAGGCCTAGGTTTCTGGGCGAGGTTATGGCATGCACAATCTCCAACCTGAATCGAAATCTCGTGCATCTGAAGTCAGGGCGCGGGTCACACGATCGTTCACGTTGGACATTCTGTCCCTGATGGCCCCTACTTGAAGGGGGGGTTGATAACAAGGCCATGGGGTTTTTCCCAAGATGGGAGTTGTGAGAAGATCCCAACTGCAAAGATTCTTCTGCAGGACAATTGTGACCTGTTGGTTGGCACCAGGACAACGATTCTGAGCAGGGTTCTAAGGATGGATGGATGGGTAGCCCATCTCGCATTCCAATTGTCACCAAGTAAGAAGACAGGTTAGATCTGCTGGATCTGGGGGAGCAACCGAGGAGGCTGAGTTGAAATGGACTCTCTCATGGATGTGTCCTAATATGATTTTGTGTCTATGGAGAACTTGGAATGAAGCGGTGGCACTGGGGCCCTGAAGGGTTCTCCTAAAGAGAGGCTTTCACACAGCTCCATCGTGCAAGTTTCCCATGTGTAGATGAGATTTGTTCTGATGGGTGAGTCAAGAAACAGCCATATGCTGTTATTGAAATCCAGGCCTCTGAGGAGAGATGTCTGGAAAACAAAGCCATGGATCCAATAGGTGCCTAGGGGCCTGTTCGTCGTTCCTTTTTTACCTCTGGGGACATCAGTCTACGGGTCTGAGTGCAGGTAGGTGCTCAGATTGGCCCAGATTGCATCTGTTTGTCCTGGGAAGCCACAAATATTGGGATGGCCTCAGGGACTTTGGAGGTTTATCCTCTTAGTAGGTTTGTGGCCATTGGAATGGGCACATACAATTCCCTTGGAGAGGGCAAAAACAGTCGTCAGGTTTGGCTCCAGGGACCTGAGCCTGTAGGGTGTGTAGGCCAGGGCTGTTTGGACAGTTGTCTGAAAACACAAACTCGGCTTATGTTTCGGGTCATAGGAATGGCAGTACTGATCTACAGACCATGAGGAGAACTCTTCGGGATATGAAAAAAGGGCGAGTGTGAGGCTCTTTCTCCAGTTATTGTCTCTGGATATCGTGTTACTCATGGTCGTGAAATTTCCGGGTGACTTCAAGGGAAATGGACGAGTCATACTCTCTGGGGGTTTGGACCCGTCCAAAGAGTTTGGGGTTATTCTGTGGGATGGAAGTAGGTCGTTGTTTTGTTGTTGTTGATTCTTTTTTTATTTGTTTTTCAACCTCAGGTGTCCCACCAAATGAGGGATTCCAGAGTATAGCCCTGGGGAGGGGCGACTGGACAACCAGAAATCTGGTTAAAAATTGGGGCCTTGGGACATGTCAAGCCCATTATGACATCTAATGGTCCAGCCACTGAGAGGACGTACTAGAGGACAGGACTCACAGTGAGGGTCACAATGCGTGTTTATGCCCTCTTCGCACTCACGAATGGGCGGCGCCTCAGGCTGAATGCTGGTTTCTCCTACACTGAACGTTGGACAACATGCCAACCACAAGGTTTCTTGCCATGGGTAAGGAAGAGTTCTGATTTCGGCATCACAGTCACCCCTGGGCAGTGATTGGAGATGAGGTCTAGGTTCTGAAGCCTGAAAACTGAGGTAGGGAAGAGATGATGATCTAAGGCCATGGCGGGTCTGATGTGCTCTGTGTGCGGTCAGCTGTCTGGGTGTTGGGCAGAGGTCCGGCCTCAGGATGTCAGAGAGTGCATTGGTGCCCAGGTTAGACTATTTATTTTGGGTGCTTTCGAGTGCCGTAGAGGTTCTTATCTGAAGAAATCTTCAGGATATGGAGAATGAGCGAGTCTGAGGCACGTGCTCAGGCTTTTGTCTCTGGATTTTGTATCAGCGATGGCCGTGGAATGTTGGGGAGGCCTCATGGGCCATGGACGAATCTTGCTCTCTGTGGATTTGGCCTGATCCCAATTGTTTTTCGTCAATCTGTGGGATGGGAGGACTCCTTTCAGGTTTGTTACCTCAGGTGTCCCACCAAATGAGTAATTCCAAAGCAGAGACATGGGGAAGTGTGAAGGGATAATCCGAACTATGGTTAAAAATTGGGGCCTAGGGGCATGGCAAGCCCAATATGCTCTCTCTCCAACCAGCCACTGAGAGGCCTTACCTGAGTAGTGGGCTCAGGCTGAGGGTCACAATATGTGTTTGTGACCCATGTGGCCCGCAAGCATGGGTGGGGCCTCATGGGCCACACTGGTTTCAAGTACACTGAACCTTGAACAACATACCAACCACAAGGTTTCTTGCCATCGGGAAAGAGTTCTGATTTCTGCATCATTTTCAACTCGGGCAATGATTGGAGATAGGGTATAGGTTCTGAAGCCTGAAAACCGAGGTTGAGAAGAGATGACGACCTAAGGCCATGTCGGGTCCGATGTGCTCAGTGTGCAGCCAGCTGTCTGGGTGGGGCGAGGAGTTCCAGGCTCAGGCTGTGTCAGAAAGGACATTAGTGCCCAGGTCAGCCTATATATTTGGGGTACAGACGAATTGCGTGCAGGTTGATCCTCATTTGCGGTTTCAGGGTAGCCCCAGAGGGCAATGTTTTTTTCTGGAGGGCAGGCAGAGTGCTGCATTGTAGTCTGGATTGCCAAATTGGAGGGCTTTGCGGCCAGTAGTCTGAGGACGGAAGTCTGAGAACCCAGCTAGGCCTAGGTTTCTGGGTGAGGATACGGCAGGCACCTTCTACAGACCTGTATCGAGACCTCGTGCATCTGAAGTCAGGGCGAGGATCAGACGATCGCTCAGGTTGGACAATCTGTCCCTGATGGTCCCTTCTTGAAGGGGGGGCGGATCACGAGTCCATGGGGGTTTTCCCACGATGGGAGTTGTGAGATGCTCCTAACTGCAATGATACTTCTGCAGGACAATTGAGACCTGTTGGTTGGCTACAGGACAACAATTTTGAGGAGGGTTCTAAGGATGGATGGCTGGGTAGCCCACCTCGCATTCCAATTGTCTCCAAGCAACAAGACAGTTTAGAACTGCTAGATTTGGGGGAGCAACCGAGGAGGCTGAGTTGAAATGGACTCTCCCGTGGATGTGTCCTAATATGACTTTGTGTCTATGGTGTCCTTGGAATGAAGCGGTGGCACTGGGGCCCTGATGGGTTCCCCTAAGAGAGGCTTTCACACAGCTCCATCGTGCAAGTTTCCCATGTGTAGATGAGATTTGTTCTGATGGGTGAGTCAAGAAACAGCCATATGCTGTTATTGAAATCCAGGCCTCTGAGGAGAGATGCCTCGAAACCAAAGCAATGGATCCGATATGTGCCTAGGGGCCTGATCATTCCTTATTACATCTGCGGATATCAGTCTACGGGTCTGAGTGCAGGTAGGTGTTCAGATGGCTTCAGATTTCCCTGTTTGTCCTGGGAAGCCACAACTATTGGGATGGCCTCAGGAATTTTGGAGGTTTATCCTATTAGTAGGGTTGTGACCATTGGAATGTCACATACAATTCCCATGGAGAGGGCAAGCACAGTCGTCAGGTTTGGCCTCAGGGACCTGAGCCTGTAGGGTGTGTAGGCCAGGGCTGTTTGGACAGTTGTCTGAAAACACAAACTCGGCTTATGTTTCAGGTCATAGGTATGGCAGGACTGATCTACAGACTATGAGGAGAACTCGTTGGGATATGAAAAAAGGGCGAGTGTGTGTCTCTTGCTCAAGTTTTTGTCTCAAGATATCGTGTCACTCATGGTCCTGAAATTTCCGGGTGACTTCATGGGAAATGGACGAGTCTTACTCTCTGGGGGTTTGGCCCCGTCCAAGGATTTTGGGCTCACTCTGTGGGATGGAAGAAGTCCCTTTTATTGTTGTTGTTGATTTGTTTCATTTTGTTTTTCAACCTAGGTGTCCCACCAAGTGAGTGATTCCAGAGTAGAGCCCTGGGGAGCGGTCGACTGGACAACCAGAAATCTGGATAAGATTGTGGCCTAGGGACATGTCAAGCCCATAATGACATCTAATGGTCCAGCCACTGAGAGGACATACTAGAGGACAGGAATCACGCTGACGTTCACAATGCGTTTTTATGCCATAGTCGCACTCAAGAATGGGCGGGGCGTCAGGGTGAATGCTGGTTTCTCCTACAATGAACGTTGGACAACAAGCCAACCACAAGGTTTCTTGCCATGGGTAAGCAGGAGTTCTGATTTCTGCATCACAGTCACCCCTGGGCAGTGATTGGAGATAAGGTCTAGGTTCTGAAGCCTGAAAACTGAGGTAGGGCAGAGTGATGACGTAGGGCCATGGCGGGTCTGATGTGCTCATTGTGCGGTCAGTGTCTGGGTGTTTCTCAGGAGGTCCCGGCTCAGGTTGTGTCAGACAGTGCATTACTGCCTAGGTTAGACTCTATAATTTGGGTACATTCGAGTGCCTAGTAGGTTTATTCTCATTTCAGCTGCCTGGGCAGCTCATTAGGCAATATCTTTCTTCTAGAGGGCAGGCATAGTGCTGCAATGATGGTCCGGAATTGCCAAATTTGTGCGCTTCGGGGCCAGGAGTGTGAGGATGGAAGTCTGAGAACACAAGCTAGACTTGGGTTTAAGGGCGAGGGCACGGCATGTACCTCCTGAAGATCTAAAGCAATATCTCATGCATCTGAAGTCAGAGCGAGGATCAGACGTTGGCTCAGTTTGGATTTTCTGGTCATGACGACCCCTTCATGAAGGGAGCGGATTCTCGAGAGCGTGGAGGTTTTCCCACGTTGGGAGTGGTGGGATGCTCCCTCCAAAGATTCCTTCTGCGGGACAATTGAGAACTCTTGGACAGCTCCAGGACATCCCATAGGATGAGTCCAGACCAACGTTCGAGGATGGATGCCTGGGAAGCCCGCCTCGCATTCCAATTGTCTCCTAGCGACAAGACAGTTTAGATCTGATGGCTCTGCGGGAGCAACCGGGGTGGCTGAGTTGAAATGGACTTTCCTGAGGATGGGTCTAATGTGTGTTTGTGTCCACGAGGGCCTTGGAATGGGGCGGTGGCACCGGGACCCTGAAGTATTCTCCTAAGCTTTTGACATAGCTCCCATGCACAAGTTTCCTTGTGGAGACGAGTTTGGTTCTGATGGGTACCTCAGGAAAACCCCAATGCTGGTATTAGAATCCAGGATTTTGGGGAGACATGCCTTTAAACCAAAGATATGGATCCGATTTTGGCCTAGGGTCCTGTCTGGTTCAATCTTCTTCTCTGGGGACATCCATCTACAGTATGAGTGGAGGTAGATGCTCAGCTGGTGTCAGACTGACCTTTTTTGTCCCTGGCGACCTATACTATTGGGATGGCCTCAGGGACTTTGGAGGGTTTCTCCTAATTTGTACGATTTTGGACAATGGAATGGGCAGAATTCCCATGGATTGGGTAGGCAGAGTCATAATGTGTGGCTCCAGGGTTCCCAGCATGGATGGTGTGTGGCCCAGGACGTTGAGGACAGAAGTCTGAAAACACAATCTCAGCTTATGTTTGGGGACGTAGGTATGGCAGGCCCGATCTACAAACCATGAGAAGACATCTTCAGGATATGAAGATAGTGCGAGTCTGAGGCGCTTGCTCAGGCTTTTGTCTCTGGATTTTGTTTCCGCGATGGCCGTGGAATGTCGAGGAGGCCTCATGGGCCATGGACGAATCTTGCTCTCTGTGGATTTGGCCCGATCCCAATTGTTTTTCGTCAATCTGTTGGGTGGAGTACTCCTTTCAGGGTTGTTACCTCAGGTGTCCCACCAAAAGCGGAATTCCAAAGCAGAGCCCTGGGGAAGAGTGAAGGGACAACCCGAACTATGGTTAAAAATTGGGGCCTATGGGCATGGCAAGCCCAATATGCTGTCTCTTCATCCAGCCACTGAGAGGCCTTACCTGAGGACTGGGCTAAGGCTGAGGGTCACAATGTGAGTTTGCCACCTATGTGGCCCGCGAGCAATGGCGGGGCCTCATCGGACAAACAGGTTTCCACTACACTGAACGTTGGACAACAAGCCAACCACAAGGATCTTGCCATTGGGTAGGAGTTCTGATTTCTATATCATTTTCAAACCTGGGCAGTGATTGGAGATAAGGTCTAGGATCTGAATCCTCAAAACCTAGGTTGGGAAGAGATAACGACCTAAGGCAATGGCTGGTCCTATGTGCTCAGTGAGCAGCAAGCTCTCTGGGTGGGGCCAGGAAGTCCAGGCTCAGGCTCTGTCCGAAAGGGCATTATTGCCCAGTAAGCCTATATATTTTGGGTACAGCCAAGTGGCGTGCAGGTGGATCTTCATTTGGGGTTTCTGGGTAGCGCCAGAGGGCAATATTTTTCTTCTGGAGGGCAAGCAGAGTTCTGCATTGTAATTCTGGGTTGCCACACTGGAGGGCTTGTGGGCCATTAGTCTGTGGACGGAAGTCTGCGGACACAAGCTAGGCTTAGGTTTCTGGGTGAGGACATGGCAGGCACAATATACAGACCTGAATCGAGATCTCGTGCATCTGAAGTCAGGGTGAGGATCAGATTATTTCTCAGGTTGGACCTTATGTCCCTGATGGCCCCTTCATGGAGGGGGTGGGATCACGAGGCCATGTGGTTTTCTCACGATGGGAGTTGTGAGAAGCTCCCAACTGCAAAGATTCCCTGCAGGACAATTGAGACCTGTTGGTTGGCTCCAGGACAATGATTCTGAGCAGGGTTCTAAGGATGGATGGTGAGGTAGGCCACCTCGCATTCCAATTGTCTCCTAGCAACAAGACAAGTTAGATCTGCTTGATCTCGCGGAGCAACCGAATACGCTCAGTTGAAATGGACTCTCCTGTGGATGGGTCCTAATGTGTTTTTGTGTCTATGGAGACCTTGGAATGAAGCGGTGGCACTGGGGCCCTGAAGGGTTCTCCTAAACAGAGGCTTTGACACAGCTCCCACGTGCAAGTTTCCCATGTGTAGATGAGATTTGTACTGAAGTGTGAGTCAAGAAACAGCCATATGCTGGTATTGAAATCCAGGCCTCTGAGGAGAGATGCCTGGAAACCAAAGCAATGGATCCGATTAGGTCCTAGGGGCCTGTTCGTTCCTTTTTACCTCTAGGAACATCAGTCTACGGGTCTGAGTGCAGGTAGGTTCTCAGATGGGCTCAGATTACTCCTGTTTGTCCTGGGAAGCCACAAATATTGGTATGGCCTCAGGAACTTTTTAGGTTTATCCTATTAGTAGGATTGCGGCCATTGGAATGGGCACACAGAATTCCCTTGGAGAGGGCAAGTACAGTCCTCAGGTTGGCTCCAGGGGCCTGAACCTGTAGGGTGTTTAGGCCAGCGCTGTTTGGACTGTGTCTGAAAACACAAACTCGGCTTATGTTTCGGGTCATAGGTATGGAAGGAATGATCTACAGACCTTGAGGAGAACTCTTCAGGATATGAAAAAAGGGCGAGTGTGAGGCTCTTGCTCAAGTTTTTGTCTCTGGATATCGTGTCACTCATGGTCGTGAAATTTCCGGATGACTTCATGGGAAATGGATGAGTCTTATTCTCTGGGGCTTGGCCTTGTCCAAAGAGTTTGAGGTCATTCTGTGGGATGGAAGAAGTCCGATTTTTTTTGTTGTTGTTGTTGTTTTTTTTTTGTTTTGTTTTTTTTTAGCCTCAGGTGTCCCACCAAATGAGGGATTCCAGAGTAGAGCCCTGGGGAGGGGCGACTGGACAACCAGAAATCTGGTTAAAAATTGGGGCCTAGGGACATGTCAAGCCCATTATGACATCTAATGGTCAAGCCACTATGAGGTCTTACTAGAGGACAGGACTCACGCTGAGTGTCACAATTCGTGTTTATGCCCTCGTCGCACTCAAGAATGGGCGGGGCCTCAGGGTGAATGCTGGTTTCTCCTACACTGATCATTGGACAACATACCAACCACAAGGCTTCTTGCCTTGGGTAAGGAGGAGTTCTGATTTCTGCATCACATTCAACCCTTGCTTGGAGTTAAGGTCTAAGTTCTGAAGCCTGAAAAGTTAGGTTGGGAAGAGATAACGAGCTAAGAGCATGGCGGGTGTGATGTTCTCAGTGTGCAGTCAGCTGTCTCGGTTTTGTTCAGGAGGTCCGGGCTCACTCTGTGTCAGACAGTGTATTAGAGGCCAGGTTAGACTATCTAATTTGGGTACATTCGAGTGCCGTGTATGTCTATCCTCATTTGGGTTATGTGAGAAACTCCATAGGTCAAAATTTTTCTTCTGGAAGGCAGGCAGAATGCTTCATTTTGTGTCCAGAATTTACAAATGTGAGGGCTTGGGGGCCATGAGTGTGAGGACGGAAGTCTGAGAACACAAGCTAGTCATAGGTTTCAGGGCGAGGGCAAGGAAAGCATACTCTGCAGAGCTGCATCGAGATCTCGTGCATCTGAATTCAGGGGGAAGATCAGACGTTGGCTTAGTTTGGAGTTCCTGTCCATGATTTCCCCTTCATAAATGGGGGGGGGCATCACAAAGCCACCTAAATTTTCTCAGGTTGGGAGATGCTCCCAAAAACAAGGATTCCTTCTGCTGGACATTTGAGACCTGTTGGATGGCTCCAGGACATCCCATACGGAACGACGCCAGAGCAGAGCTCTAAGGATGGATGGTTGAGCAGCCCGCCTCGCATTCCAATTGTCTCCTAGTCAAGACAGGTTCAGTGTGCTCGCTCTGGGGGAGCAACCAAGGGAGCTGAGTTGAAATGGAATTTCCTGCGGATGGGTTCTAATATGGATTTCTGTCCATGGAGACCTTGTAATGGGGCAGTGGCACACAGGCCCTGAAGGATTCTCCTAACTGGAGGTTTTGAGACATCTTCAAAGGATAATTTTCCCATGTGGAGAAGAGATTTGTTCTGATTGCTGCCTCATGAAATCCCCATATGCTAATATTGGAAACCAGGCCTCTGAGGAGAGATAGCTGTAACCGAAAGCAATGAATCTGATTCAGGCCTAGGGGCCTGTCTGATTCAATCTTCTTCTCTGGGGACATCCATCTACGCTGAGTAGAGGTAGATGCTCAGCTGGTTTTAGATGACCCTTGTTTGTCCTGGGCGGCCCGACATTATTGGGATGTCCTTGGGGACTCTGGAGGTTTTTCCTAATTTGTACGATTGTGGACAATGGAATGGGCAGAATTCCCGTGGTATGGACAGGCACAGTCCTGATGTGTGGCTCCAGGGGCCCCAGCCTGAAGGGTCTGTGGGCCAGGAATGTGGGGACAGAAGTCTAAAAACACAAACACGGCTTAGGTTTGGGAAGTAGGTATGGCAGGCCCGATCTACAGACCGTGAGGAGAACTCTTCGGGATACGACAAAAGAGCGAGTGTGAGGCGCTTGCTCAGACTTTTGTCTCTGGATTTGTTGTCAACGATGGCTTTGGAATCTCAGGGAGGACTCATGGGCCATGGACGAGACTTCCTCTCTGTGAATTTGGTCCAATCCCAATTGTTTTGGGTCAATCTGAAGGATGGGAGGAGTCCTTTTAGTTTTGTTACCTCAGGTGTCCGACCAAAAGAAGGATTCCAAAGCAGAGCTCTGGGGAGGGATGAATGGACAACCCGAAAAATCCAATTGTGGTGAGGTCGAGAACCGAGCAGGTTGATGCTCATTTGGGGTTTATGGAGATCCCCATAGAGCAACGTTTTTCTTCTGGAGGGCCAGCATAGGGCTGCATTTTGGTTCCAGAATTCCAAGTCTTGAGGACATGTTTGCCAGGAGTGTGAGGAAGGAAGTCTGAAAACACAAGGTAGCACGAGGTTTGGGCCCACTGTGCAGAGGCTGAATCGAGATCTCCTGCATCTGAGGTCAGGGCGAGTATCAGATGTTGCCTCAAGCTGGAGTTTGTGTCCATGACGGCCCCTTCCTGAAGGGGGTGGGGGCGTCATGAGGCCAGGGACGTTTCCCTACGCTGGGAGTTGTGAGCTGCTCCAAACTTCAAAGTTTCCTTCTTCAGGACAGTCGAGTACTATTGGATGGTTCCAGGATGCCCCATACAGAAAGACTCGAGAGCAGGGGCCTACGCATGGATGCCGAGACACGCCAACTCACCTTCCCATTGCCTGGTCGAGACAAGGCACGCTCAATCTGCGGGCTCTTGGGTGAGCTACCCAGAAGGCTGAGTTTAAATGGACTTTCCTGAGGATGAGTCATAATGTGGGTTGGTGGCCATGGAGACCTTGGAATGTGGCAGTAGCTAAGGGACTCTGCAGGATTCTCCAACCCGAAGGGTTTGACACAACTCCAACAAGGACGCTTTCCATGTGGAGATGAGAGGTGTTCTGTCTGGTGCCCCAGGATAGCCCCATATGCTGGTCTTTGAACCCAGGCCTCTGAGGAGTGATACCTGGACACCAAAGCCAGAGTTCATAATAGGGCCTAAGGGCCTGTCTGGTTCAATCTTCTGTCTCTGCGGATATCAGTCTGTGTGTCTGCATGGAGGTAGTAGTTGCTCAGCTGGTGTCATAATGCCCCTGTTTGTCCAGTGCGGCTTGCGGTAGTGGGATGTCCTTGGGGACCTTGAGGTTTCTACTATTTTGTAGAGTTGTGGCCAATGGAACGGGCAGTTTCTTAGGAGAGAGCAGGCACAGTTCTGGGGTGTGGCTCCAGAGACCCCAGCCTGGAGGCGGTGTCGGCCACGGCTATGCAGACAGACATCCAAAAACCCAAACTCAGCTCAGGTTTGGGGCCGAGGTTATGGCAGGCCTGATCTACAGTCCGTGAGGGGAGCTCCTCTGGATATGAAAGAAGGGTGAGAGGGAGGCAGTCGCTCAGTCTTTAGTCTCTGGATATTTTGTCCACAATGGCCGTTTAGTGTAGGAGTTGCCTCATGGGTCGTAGAAGTCTCCCTCTCTGGTAGTTTGTCCAGCCCCCAAGAGTTTGGGGTCATTCTTTGGGAAGGGAAGAGTCCTGTTTTCTATTCATGTGTCCCCCCAGTAGAGGGATTCTGGAGCATAGCAGTGGGTACTGACTACTGGTATACTCGTTCTCTGTTTAAGCCTGCGGGCCTATGGATATGACAAGCCCCATATGCAGGATCTTGGTCCAGCCACTGAGAGGCGTTACTTTAATACGGGACTCACGCTACAGGTCACAATGCATGTCTGTGCCCTAGGCGGCCCTCAAGCACTGGCGTGGCCTTTCCGACAATGCAGGTTTTCCCACATTGAACGTTGGACAACATGCCAACCACAAGGTTTGTGGCCATGGGGAAGGAGGAATTCTAATTTCTGCATCACGTTCACCCCTGGGCAGTGATTGGAGATAAGGTCTAGGTTCTGAAGCCTGAAAACCGAGGTTGGGAAGAGATGACGAACTACAGCCATAGCGGGTCCCTTGTGTCCAGGTTGGAGCCAGCTGTCTAGGTGTCGTTTGGGATGTCTTGTCTCAGGCTGTGCCAGACAGGGCATTAGTATTCAGGGTAGGCTGTATAATTGCTTTACAGTCGAGTGGCAAGCATTAGATAATCATTTGGGGTTTATTATTAGCAGCATAGGGCAAAGTTTTTCTTCTGGTTGGCAGGCAGAGTGCTGCATTGTGGCTTCGGAATTCCCAAACTGGAGGGCTTGTGGGCCAGGAGAGTGAGGACGGAAGTCTGAGAACACAAGCTAGGCTTAGGATTCGGGGAATGGACATGGCAGGCACACTCTGCAGAGCTGAATTGAGATCTCATGAGTCTGAAGTCAGGTCGAGGATCAGACTTTGGCTCAGGTTGGAGTTTCTGTCCAAGTTGGGCCCTTCATGAAGGGGGGGGGCATTATGAGGCCATGGGGTTTTTCCACTATTAGAGTTGTGAGATGCTCCAAACCGCAAGGATTCCTTCTGTGGGACAATTAAGATTTGTTGGATGGCTCCAGGACGTCTCCTAAGGTATTTTCCCAGAACAGGGTTCTAAGTATGGATGCCTGGGCAGACAGCCTCAATTCCAATTGTCTCCTAGCAACAAGAAACGTTTGATCTGCTGGCTCGGGGTAGCATCAGAGGGGGCTGAGTTGGAATGGACTTTCCTGAGGATGGTCTTAAATGAGTTGAAATGGACTTTCCTGAGGATGGTCTTAATGTTGGTTTGAGTCCTTTGAGACCTTGGTATGGGGCAGTGGCACCAGGGCCCTGAAGGATTCTCCTAACCAGAGGTTATAACAAAGCTCCAATGAGCAAGTTTTCCATGGGGAGACGAGATTTGTTCTTATTGGTGCCTCAGGAAACCACCATTTGCTGGTATTGGAAATGAGGCCTCTGAGGAGAGATGCCTGGAAACCAAAGCAATGGATCTGATTAGGGCCTAGGGGCCTGTCCGGTTCAATATTCTTCTCTGGGGACATCTTTTGTCTGAGTGGAGGTAGTTGCTCAGCTGGTTTGAGATCACACCTGTTTGTCCTGGGCGGCCTACACTATTGGGATGGCCTCGGTAACTTTGGAGGTTTTTCCTAATTTGCAAGGTTGTGGCCAATGGAATGGGAAGAATTCTCTTGAAAGGGAAGCACAGTCCTGAGGTGTGGCTCCAGGGACCCAAGTGTGGAGTGTGTGTGGTCCAGGGCTATTTGGACAAAAGTCTGAAAACACAAACTCCACTTAGATTTGGGTCTGTAGGTATGGCCGGCCCGATATATAGACCGTGAGGAGAACTCTTCGGGATATGAACAAAGGGCGAAAGTGAAGTGCTTGCTGATGCTTATTTTTTTCTGGATATGTGTCACCGATTGCCATGGAATGTCCGGGTGTCCTCATGGGCCATCGATCAGGCTCCCTTTCTGGGGATTTGACCCAATCCCAAGAGTTTGGGGTCATTCTTTGGGAAGGGAGGAGGCCTTTCTGTTTTTTTGTTTTTTTTTTTCAGGTGGACCACCAAAAGTGGGATTCCACAGCAGAGTCCTGGGGAGGGGCGACTGGACAACCAGACCTCTGGTTAACATTGGGACCTAAGAACATGGCAAGCCCCATATGTGGGCTCTTGGTCCAGACACTGAGAGGCCTTCCTTGAGCATAGGGCTCACATTGAGTTTCACAATGTGTTTTTGTGCCCATGGAGCCCCTCAAGTCAGGGCGTGCTGAAACCATGCTGGTTTCTCCTACACTGAACGTTGCACAATATGGCAACCACAAGTTTTCTGGCCATGGGGAAGAAGGAGTTCTAATTTCTGCAACACTTTCACTCCTGAACTGCGATTGTATTTAAGGTCTAGGTTCTGAAGCCTGAAAACTGAGGTTGGGAAGAGTTGAAGACCTAAGGCCATGGTGTGACTGATGTGCTCAGTGTTCGGCCAGCTGTTGAGTGTGGGTTGGGAGGTGCAGGCTCAGTCTGTGGCAGACAGGGAATTAGTGCCCAGGCTAGACTGTATCATTGGGGTGCAGTCGAGTTTCGTGCAGGTTGGTACTCATTTGTGGTTACTGGGTAGCCCCAGAGGGCAACGTTTTTCTTCTGGAAGGAAGACACAGTGCCACATAGTGGCTCCAGAATTCCCAAACTGGAAGGCTTGTGGGCCAGGAGTGTGAGGAAAAAATTCTGAGAACACAAGCCAGACTTAGATTTCGGGGTGAGGGGACGGCAGGAACCCTCTGCAGAGATGATTCGAGATCCCGTGTACCTGAAGACAGAGCTAGGATCAGACGTTGGCTCAGGTTGGAGTTTCTGTCCATGACGGCCCCTTCATGAAGGGGAGGGTGTCACGAGGCCATGGAGGTTTTCCCACGATGGGAATTGTGAGATGCTCCAAACCGCAATGATTCCTTCCGTGGGACAGTCGAGACCTGCTGGATGGCTCCAGGATATCCCAGAAGGAAGTTATCCAGAGCAGGGTTCTAAGGATGGATGCCTGGGCAGCCTGCCTCCCATTCCAGGTGTCTCATAGCGCCAAGGCAAGTTCGATCTGCTGGATCTAGGGGAGTAACCGAGGCGGGTGTGTTGAAATGGGTGGGTTGAGGATGGGTCATAATGTGCATTTGTGTCCATGGAGACCTTGGAATGGGGTGCTTGATCCGGGGCCTTGAGGGATGTTCATAACCGGAGGTTTTGATGGAGCTCTAAAGAGTACGTTTCCTATGTAGAGAAGAGAATTGTTTTGATGAGTGCCTAAGGAATCTCCCATATGCTGATATTGGAAACCAGGCCTCTGAGGAGAGAAGCCTGGAAACAAAGGCAATGGATATGATTAGGGCCTAAGTGCCTGTCCAGTTCAATCACTTTCCTGGGGATACGTGTCTATGGATCGGAGGGGAGGTAGTTGCTTGGCTTGTGTCAGATCGCCCCTGTTTGTCCTGGGCAGCCTATAATATTGGGAATGGCCTCGGGATTTTGGAGTTTCTCCTAATCTATAGGGTTGTGGCCAATGGAATGGGCAGAAATCCGCTGGAGAGGGCAGGCACAGTTCTGAGTTTGGCTCTAGGGGCCCAGGCTTGAGGGTGTGTGGGCCAGGCCTGTGGGGACAGAAGTCTGAAAACACAAATTCCGCTTAGGATTGGGGACATAGGTACGGCACGCCCAATCTACAGACCGTGATAACACTTCGGGATATGAAAAAGGGTGAGTTTGAGGTGCTTGCTCAGGTTTTGTCTCTGGATTTTGTCAACAATGTGGGTCGAATGCTGGCGTGGCCTCATGGGTTGTGGACGGCTTTCCTTCTCTGAGGATTTGACCCAATCCCAAGAGTTTGGGTACATTCTGTGGGATGGGAGGTGTCCTTTCTGTTTTTTTATTTTATTTTATATACCTCATGTTTGCCAATAAAAGAGGGATTCCAGAGCAGAGTCCTTGGTAGGGACAACTGGATAACGCCACCTCTGTTTAAGTTTGGGGGCCTAGGGGCATGGCAAGTCCAATATGTGGGCTCTTGATTCAGACACTGAGAGGTCTTCCTTGAGGACAGGGCTCATGCTGAGGGTCACAATGCCTATTTGTGCCCAACAAGGCCCTCAAGCATGGGAAGGGCCTCATGGGCCACGCTGGATTCTCCTACACTGAACGTTGGAGAATATGCCAACCACAAGGTTTCCGGCCATGGCAAAGGAAGAGTTGTGATTTCTGCATCACGTTCACCCCTGGACAGTGATTGGAGTTTAGGTCTAGGTTCTGAAACCCAAAAACCGAGGTTGGGAAGAGATGAAGACCTAAGGACCTGATGGGTACAATGAGCTCAGTGTGTGGCTAGCTGTTGAGCGTAGGTCTGGAGGTGTGGGCTCATGCTGTGTCAGACAGGGCATTAGACAGGGTAGACTGTATATTTGGGGTGCAGTCGAGTGGCGTTCAGTTGATCCTCATTCGGTTTCTAGGTAGCTCCATAAGGCAACGTTTTTCTTCTGGAGGGCAGGCAGAGTGCTGCATTGTGGCCCCAGTATTGCCAAATTGTAGGGCTTTTGGGCCAGTGGTGTGAGGACGGTAGTCTGAGAACACAAGCTAGGCTTAGTTTTTGGGGTGGGGGAACAGAAGGCACACTCTGAAGAGCTGAATCAAGATCTCATGCACCTGAAGCCAGGGCGAATATCAGACGTTTGCTCAGGTTGGAGTTTCTGTCCATGATGGCCCCTTTATAAAGTGGAGCGTCTCAAGAGGCCATGAAGATTTTCCCACAATGGGAGTTGTGATATGCACCAGACTGCAAAGATTCCTTCTGTGGGACACTTGAGACCTGTTGAATGGCTCTAGGATGTCCCATATGGAACGACTCCAGAGTAGGGTTCTAAGGATGGATGCCTGTGCAGCCCGCCTCCCATTCTAGTTGTCTCCTAGCAACAAGGCAGGTATGATCTGCAGGCCATGGGGTAGAAACCAAGGGGGATGAGTTGACATGGACTCTACCGAGGATAGATCATAATGTGGGTTTAAGTCCATGGAGACCATGGAATGGGGCGCTTGATCCGGGGCCCTGAAAAATTCTCCTAAACAGAGGTTTTTATAGAGCTCCAAAGAGTACATTTCCTATGTGGAGACGAGATTTTTCTATGAGTGCCTCAGTAATCCCCCATATGCTGGTATTGGTAACCAGGCCTCTGAGGAGAGATGCCTGGAAACAAAAGCAATGGATCTGATTAGGGCCTAAGTGCCTGTCCAGTTCAATCTTATTCTATGGGGATATCTGTCTCTGGGTCTGAGTGGAGCTAGTTTCCTAACTTGTGAAAGATCATCCCTGTTTGTCCTGGGCAGCCAACACTATTGGGATGGCCTCGGGGAGTTTGGAGGTTTCTCCTAATCTATAGGGTTGTGGCCAATGGAAATGGCAGAAATCCCCTGGAGAAGGAAGCCACAGTCCTCAGGTGTGGCTCCAGGGGCCCCAGCTTGGATGGTGTGTGGGCCAGGACTGTGGGGACAGAAGTCTGAAAACACAAACTCAGCTTAGGTTTGGGGATGTATGTATGAAGGCTAGATCTACAGACCGTGAGAATTTTCCGGGCTATGAACAAAGGGCGAGTATGTGGCGTTTGCTCAGGCTTTTGTCTCTGGATTTTGTGCCTACGGTGGCCGTGGAATGTCGGGGTGTCCTCAAGGGCCATGGACAAGTCTTTCTCTGGTGATTTGGCCTGATCCCAAGTGGTTGGGATCATTCTGTGGATGGGAAGAGTCCTTTCTGTATTTTTTTTTTTTTTACCTCAGGTGTCCCACCAAAGAGGGATTCCAGAGCAGTGCCCTGAGTAGGGGTGACTAGACATCTCTAACTCTGGTTGAGATTGGGGGACTAGGGGCTTGGCAAGCCCCATATGTGGGCTGTTGTTCCAGTCACTAAGAGGCTTTACATGAGGATAGGGCTCACGCTGAGGGTCACAATGTGTGTTTGTGCAAATTGTAGCCCTCAGGGATAAGTGGGGCCTCATAGTCCATGCTGCTTTCTCCTACAATGAACGTTGGACAACATGCCAACCACAAGGTTTCTTGCCATGGCGAAGGAGAAGTTCTGATTCTTGTATCACGTTCACTCCTGAGCAGTGAGTGGAGATAAGGTCTAGGTTCTGAAGGTGAAAACTGAGGTTGGGTAGAGTTGATGGCCGAAAGCCATTGTGGGTTTGATATGCTCAGTGTACGGCCAGCTTGCTGGGTGTTGGACTGGAGGTCTGCCTTCAGGCTGTGTCCGACAGGGCTTTAGTGCACAGGCTAGATTGTATAATTGGGATATGGTCGAATGGCATGCAGGTTGTTACTCATTTGGCGTTTCTGGTTAGCCCTATAGGGCAACATTTTTCTTCTGGAGGGCAGGCAGAGTGCTGCATTGTGTCTCCAGAATTGCCAAACTGGAGGGGTTTGGCCAGGATTGTGAAGACGGAAGTCTGAGAACACAAGTTAGGCTTAGGTTTCGGGGCGAGGGCACAGCAGGCACACTCTCAAGTGCTGAATCGAGATCTCGTGCATCTGCAGTCAGGGCGAGGATCAGACGATCGCTCAGATTGGACATTCTGTCCCTGATGGCCACTTCTTTAAAGGGGGGTGGATCACGAGGCCATGGGTGTTTTCCCACGATTGGAGTTCTGAGAAGGTCCCAACTGCAAAGATTCTTCTGCAGGACAATTGAGACCTGTTGGTTGGCTCCAGGACAACGATTCCGAGCAGGGTTCTAAGGATGGATGGCTGGGTAGCCCACCTCAAATTCAAATTGTCTCCAAGCAACAAGACATGTTAGATCTGCTGGATCTGGGGGAGCAACAGAGGAGGCTGAGTTGAAATGGACTCTCCCGTGGATGTGTCCTAATATGATTTTGTGTCTATGGAGAACTAGGAATGAAGCAGTGGCACTGGTGCCCTGAAGGGTTCTCCTAAAGAGAGGCTTTCACACAGCTCCATCGTGCAAGTTTTCTATGTGTAGATGAGATTTGTTCTGATGGGTGAATTTGTTCTGATTTGTTCTGAATTCCCTCAGCGTGAATCCTGTCCTCTAGTATGTCCTCACAGTGGCTGGATCATTAGATGTCATAATGGGCTTTACATGTCCCTAGGCCCCAATTTTTAACCATATTTCTTGTTGTACAGTCACCCCGCCCAGACCTCTACTCTGGAATCCCTCATTTGGTGGGACACCTGAGGTTGAAAAACAAAACAAAACAAATCAACAACAACAGAACAACGGACTTCTTCCATCCCACAGAATGACCCCAAACTCTTGGACGGGGCCAAACCCCCAGAGTGTAAGACTCGCCCATTTCCCATGAAGTCACCCATATATATCATGACCATGAATGGAACGATATCCAGAGATAAACACTTGAGCAAGAGCCTCACACTCGCCCTTTTTTCATATCCCGAAGAGTTCTCCTCATGGTCTGTAGATCAGTCCTGCCATACGTATGACCCAAACATAAGCCGAGT
Source organism: Mustela putorius furo (assembly GCF_011764305.1). NCBI lineage: Eukaryota > Metazoa > Chordata > Mammalia > Carnivora > Mustelidae > Mustela > Mustela putorius. The sequence continues at coordinate 82,404 of NW_025422289.1, read as the reverse complement.
TTGTGTTTTCAGACAACTGTCCAAACAGCCCTGGCCTATACACCCTACAGGCTCAGGCCCCTGGAGACAAACCTGACGACTGTGCTTGCCCTCTCCAAGGGAATTGTATGTGGCCATTCCAATGGCCACATCCCTACTAATAGGAAAAATCTCCAAAGTCCCTGAGGCCATCCCAATATTTGTGGCTTCCCAGAACAAATGGGGCAATCTGGGCCCATCTAAGCACCTACCGGCACTCAGACCCATAGACTGACGTCCCCAGAGGTAACAAGGAACAAACAGGCCCCTAGGCACCTATCGGATCCATTGCTTTGGTTTCCAGGCATCTCTCCTCAGAGGCCTGGATTTCAATAACAGCATATGGCTTTCTTGACTCACCCATCAGAAGAAATCTAATCTACACATGGGAAACTTGCACGACGGAGCTATGTGAAAGCCTCTCTTTAGGAGAACCCTTCAGGGCCCCAGTGCCACCGCTTCATTCCAATGTCTCCATAGACACAAAATCATATTAGGACACATCCACGGGAGAGTCCATTTCAACTCAGCCTCCACGGTTGCTCCCCCAGATCCAGCAGATCTAACCTGTCTTGTTACTTGTAGACAATTGGAATGCGAGGTGGGCTACCCAGCCATCCATCCTTAGAACCCTGCTCGGATTCGTTGTCCTGGAGCCAACCAACAGGTCTCAATTGTCCTGCAGAAGAATCTTTGTAGTTGGGAGCTTCTCACAACTCCCATCGTGGGAAAACCCCCATGGCCTCGTGATCCACCCCCCTTTCAAGAAGGGGCCATCAGGGACAGAATGTCCAACCTGAGCGATTATATGATCCTCTCCCTGACTTCAGATGCACTTGATATCGATTCAGGTCTGTAGATTGTGCCTGCCATATCCTCACACAGAAACCGAGGCCTAGCTTGGGTTCTCAGACCTCCGTCCTCACACTACTGTCCCACAATCCCTCCAGTTGGGCAATCCAGAACTACATTGTAGCACACTGTCTGCCCTCCAGAAGAAAAACATTGCCCTCTGCGGCTACCCAGAAACCCCAAATGAGGATCAACATACACGCCATGCAGCTGTACCCCAAATATATAGGCTGACCTGGGCAACTCTGCCATTTATGACACAGCCTTATCCTGGACCTCCTGGCCCCACCCAGACAGCTGGCCGCACACTGAGCACATCGGACCCGCCATGGCCGTAGGTCGTCATCTCTTCTCAACCTCGGTTTTCTGGCTTCAGAACCTAGACCTTATCATGAATAATGGCCCAGGTTTGAAAATGATACAGAAATCAGAACTCTTTCCCCATGGCAAGAAACCTTGTGGTTGGCATGTTGTCCAAGTTTCAGTGTAGTTGAAACCAGTGTGGCCCCTGCGTCCCCGCCCATGCTTGCGGGCCACATTGGTCACAAACACACATTGTGAATCTCAGGCTGATCCCAGTCCTCAGGTAAGGCCTCTCAGTGGCTGGATGGAGAGACAGCATATTGCGCTTGCCATGCCCCTAGGCGCCAATTTTTAACCATAGTTCGGGTTGTCTCTACAATCTTCCCCAGGGCTCTGCTTTGGAATTCCTCTTTTGGTGGGACACCTGAGGTAACAAAACCTGAAAGGAGTCCTCCCATCCCACATATTGACGAAAAACAATTGGGATCGGGCCAAATCCACAGAGAGCAAGATTCGTCCATGGCCCATGAGGCCTCCCCAACATTCCACGGCCATCGCTGATACAAAATCCAGAGACAAAAGCCTGAGCACGCGCTTCAGAATCGCTCATTCTTCATATCCTGAAAGTTCTTCAGATTAAGAACCTACACAGCACTCGAAGGCACCCCAACATATATAGTCTAAAACTGGGCACTAATGCACTGTCTGCCAACCTGAGCCCAGACCTCGTGACCAACACCCAGACAGCTGACCGCACACTGAGCACATCAGACCCGCCATGGCCTTAGGTCATCATCTCTTCCCTACCTAGTTTTCAGGGTTCAGAACCTAGACCTTATCTCCAATCACTGCCCAGGGGTGACTGTGATGCAGAAATCAGAACTCTTCCATACACAATGCAAGAAATCTTGTGGATGGCATGTTGTCCATCGTTCAGTGTAGGAGATACCAGCAATAACCCTGAGGCCCCGCCCATTCTTGAGTGCGACGAGGGTATAAACACGCATTGTGACCCTCATCGTGAGTCCTGTCCTCTTGTACGTCTTCTCAGTGGCTGGAACATGTCCTTAGGCCACAATTTTTAACCAGATTTCTAGTTGTCCAGGCTCCTCTCCCCAGGGCTCTACTCTGGAATCCCTCATTTGGTGGGACACCTGAGGTTGAAAAACAAAACAAAACAAATCAACAACAACAGAACAACGGACTTTTTCCATCCCACAGAATGACCCCAAACTCGTTGGACGGGGCCAAACCCCCAGAGAGTAAGACTCGTCTATTTCCCATGAAGTCACCTGCAAATTTCACGACCATGACTGACACGATATCCAGCGCCAAAAATTGAGCAAGAGCCTCACACTCGCCCTTTTTCATAGCCCGAAGGGTTCTCCTCATGGTCTGTAGATCAGTCCTGCCATAGCTATGACCCGAAACATAAGCCGAGTTTCTGTTTTCAGACAACTGTCTAAACAGCCCTGGCCTACACACCCTACAGGCTCAGGCCCCTGGAGCCAAACCTGACAACTGTGCTTGCCCTCTTCACGGGAATTGTATGTGCCCATTCCAATGGCCACAACACTACTAAGAGGATAAACCTTCAAAGTCCCTGAGGCCATCCCAATATTTGTGGCTTCCCAGAACAAACAGGGGCAATCTGGGCCCATCTGAGCACCTACCTGCACTCAGACCCCGTAGAGTGATGTCCCCAGAGGTAAAAAAGGAACGAACAGGCCCCTAGGCACCTATCGGATCCATTGCTTTGGTTTCCAGGCATCTCTCATCAGAGGCCTGGATTTCAATAACAGCATTTGGCTGTTTCTTGACTCACCCATCAGAACAAATCTCATCTACACATGAGAAACGTGCACGATGGATCTTTGTGATAGCCTCTCATTAGGAGAACCCTTCAGGGCCCCAGTGCTACCGCTACATTCCAAGGTCTCCATAGACGCAGAATCATATTAGGAACAATCCACGGGAGAGTCCATTAAAACTCAGCCTCCTCGGTTGCTCCCCCAGATCCAGCAGATCTAACCTGTCTTGTTGCGTGGAGACATTTGGAATGCTAGGTGGGCTTCCCAGCCATGTATACTTAGACCCTGCTCGGAATCGTTGTCCTGGAGCCAACCACCAGGTCTCAATTGTCCTGCAGAGGAATCTTTGCAGTTGGGAACTTCTCACAACGCCCATCGTGGGAAAACACCCATGGCCTCGTGATCCACCCCCCCTTCAAGAAGGGGCCATCAGGGTCAGAATGTCCAACCTGAGTGATCGTCTGATTCTCGCCCTGACTTCAGATGCAAGAGATCTTGATTCAGGTCTGTAGATTGTGCCTGCCATATCCTCACCCAGAAACCTTGGCCTAGCTTGGGTTCTCAGACTTCCTTCCTCAGACTACTGGCCCACAAGCCCTCCAGTTTGGCAATCCAGAACTACAATGCAGCACTCTGCCTGCCCTCCAAAGAAAAACATTGCCCTCTGGGACTACCCAGAAACCCAATATGAGGATCAACGGGGCACGCCATTCGGGTGTACTCCAAAAATATAGGCTGACCTGGGCTCTAATGCCCTTTCTGACACAGCTTGAGCCTGGACCTCCTGGCCCCACCCAGACAGCTGGCCGCACATTGAGCACATCGGACCCGCCATGGCCGTAGGTCGTCATCTCTTCTAAACCTTGGTTTTCAGGCTTCAGAACCTAGACCGTATCTCCAATCATGGCCTGGGTTTGAAAATGATGCAGAAATCAGAACACATTCCCCATGGAAAGAAACCTTGTGGTTGGCATGTTGTCCAAGGTTCAGTGTTATTAAAACCAGTGAGGCCCATGAGGCCCCGCCCATGCTTGCGGGCCACATTGGTCACAAACACACATTGTGACCCTCAGCCTGAGCCCAGTCCTCAGGTAAGGCCTCTCAGTGGCTGGATGGAGAGAAAGCATATTGGGCTTGCCATGCCCCTAGGCCCCAATTTTCAACCGTAGTTCGGGTTGTCCCTTCACTCTTCCCCTGGGCTCTGCTTTGGAATTCCTCTTTTGGTGGGACACCTGAGGTAACAAACCTGAAAGGAGTCCTCCCATTCCACAGATTGACGAAAAACAATTATGATAGGGCCAAATCCACAGAGAGCAAGATTCGTCCATGGCCCATGAGGCCTCCCCAACATCCACGGCCATCGCTGATACAAAATCCAGAGACAAAAGCCTGAGCACGCACCTCAGACTCGCTCATTCTTCATATCTTGAAGAGTTCTTCAGATAAGAACCTACACGGCACTCGAAGGCACCCAACATATATAGTCTAAACTGGGCACTAATGCACTGTCTGACAACCTGAGCCCGGACCTCGTGACCAATACCCAGACAGCTGACCGCACACTGAGCACATCAGACCCGCCATGGCCTTAGGTCATCATCTCTTCCCTACCTCAGTTTTCAGGTTTCAGAACCTAGATCTTATCTCCAATCACTGCCCAGGGGTGACTGTGATGCAGAAATCAGAACTCTTCCTTACCCATGGCAAGAAAACTTGTGGTTGGCATGTTGTCCAACGTTCAGTGTAGGAGAAAACAGCATTCACCCTGAGGCCCCGCCCATTCTTGAGTGTGACGAGGGTATAAACACGCATTGTGACCCTCAGCGTAAGTCCTGTCCTCTAGTACGTCCTCTCAGTGGCTGGACCATTAGATGTCATAATGGGCTTGACATGTCCCTAGGCCCCAATTTTTCACCAGATTTCTGGTTGTCCAGTCGCCCCTCCCCAGGGCTCTACTCTGGAATCCCTCATTTGGTGGGAAACCTGAGGTTGAAAAACAAAAAAAAACAAATCAACAACAACAGAACAACGGACTTCTTCCATGCCACAGAATGACCCCAAACTCTTTGGACGGTGCCAAGCCCCCGAGAGTAAGACTCGTCCATTTCCCATGAACTCACCCGGAAATTTCACGACCATAAGTGACATGATATCGAGAGACAAAAACTTGAGCAAGAGCCTCACACTCGCCATTTTTTCATAACCTGAAGAGTTCTCCTCATGGTCTGTAGATCAGTCCTGCCATACCTATAACCCAAAACATAAGACGAATTTGAGTTTTCAGACAACTGTCCAAACAGCGCTGGCCTACACACCCTACAGGCTCAGTCCCCTGGAGCCAAACCTGACGACTGTGCTTTTCCTCTCCAAGGGAATTGTATGTGCCCATTCCAATGGCCACAACCCTACTAAGAAGATAAACCTCCAAAGTCCCTGAGGCTATCCCAATATTTGTGGCTTCCCAGGACAAACAGGGGTAATGGGCCCATCTGAGCACCTACCTGCACTCAGACCCGTAGAGTGATGTCCCCAGAGGTAAAAAGAAGGAACAGACCCCTAGGCACCTATCGCATCCATTGCTTTGGTTTCCAGGCATCTGTCCTCAGAGGACTGAATTTCAGTAAGCTCCATCAAAACCTCCAGTTATGAACATCCCTCAAGGCCCCGGATCAAGCATCCCATTCTAAGGTCTCCATGGACACAAATGCACATTATGACCCATCCTCAATTCACCCATTTCAACACACCCGCCTCGATTACTCCCCTAGATCCAGCAGATCGAACTTGCCTTGGCGCTATGAGACACCTGGAATGGGAGGCAGGCTGCCCAGGCATCCATTCTTAGAACCCTGCTCTGGATAACTTCCTTATGGGATGTCCTGGAGCCATCCAAGAGGGCTCGACTGTCCCACGGAAGGAATCATTGCGGTTTGGGGCACATCACAATTCCCATCGTGGGAAAACCTCCATGGCCTCGTGACACCCTCCCCTTCATGAAGGGGTCGTCATGGACAGAAACTCCAACCTGAGCCAACGTCTGATCCTAGCTCTGTCTTCAGGTACACGGGATCTCGAATCATCTCTGCAGAGGGTTCCTGCCGTCCCCTCACCCCGAAATCTAAGTCTGGCTTGTGTTCTCAGAATTTTTTCCTCACACTCCTGGCCCACAAGCCTTCCAGTTTGGGAATTCTGGAGCCTCTATGTGGCACTGTGTCTTCCTTCCAGAAGAAAAACGTTGCCCTCTGGGGCTACCCAGTAACCACAAATGAGTACCAACCTGCACGAAACTCGACTGCACCCCAATGATACAGTCTAGCCTGGGCACTAATTCCCTGTCTGCCACAGCCTGAGCCTGCACCTCCCAACCCACACTCAACAGCTGGCCGAACACTGAGCACATCAGACACACCATGGCCTTAGGTCTTCATCTCTTCCCAACCTCAGTTTTCAGGCTTCAGAACCTAGACCTTCAATCCAATCACAGTCCAGGAGTGAAAGTGTTGCAGAAATTAGAACTCCTTCTTCCCCATGGCCAGAAAACTTGTGTTTGCCATATTGTGCAACGTTCAGTGTAGGAGAAACCAGCATGGTACATTAGGCCACACCCTGACTTGAGGGGCTCCTTGGGCACAAAAACACATTGTGAAACTCAATGTGAGCCCTATGCTCAAGGAAGGCCTCTCAGTGTCTGGAACAAGAGCCCACATATGGGGCTTGCCATGTTCTTAGGTCCCAATGTTAACCAGAGTTCTGGTTGTCCAGTCGCCCCTCCCCAGGACTCTGCTGTGGAATCCCTCTTTTGGTGGTCCACCTGAGGTAAAAAACAAAACAAAACAAAACAAAAAAACAGAAAGGCCTCCTCCCTTCTTGCAGAATGACCCCAAACTCTTGGGATTGGGTCAAATCCCCAGAAAGGAAGCCTCATCGATGGCCCATGAGGACACCCGGACATTCCATGGCAATCGGTGACACATATCCAGAAAACATAAGCACGAGCAAGCACCTCACTTTCGCCCTTTGTTCATATCCCGAAGAGTTCTCCTCACGGTCTATATATCGGGCCGGCCATACCTACAGACCCAAACCTAAGTGGAGTTTGTGTTTTCAGACTTTTGTCCAAATATCCCTGGACCACACACGCTCCACACTTGGGTCCCTGGAGCCACAACTCAGGACTGTGCTTCCCTTTCAAGAGAATTCTTCCCATTCCATTGGCCACAACCTTGCAAATTAGGAAAAACCTCCAAAGTTACCGAGGCCATCCCAATAGTGTAGGCCGCCCAGGACAAACAGGTGTGATCTCAAACCAGCTGAGCAACTACCTCCACTCAGACAAAAGATGTCCCCAGAGAAGAATACTGAACCGGACAGGCCACTAGGCCCTAATCAGATCCATTGCTTTGGTTTCCAGGCATCTCTCCTCAGAGGCCTCATTTCCAATACCAGCAAATGGTGGTTTCCTGAGGCACCAATAAGAACAAATCTCGTCTCCCCATGGAAAACTTGCTCATTGGTACTTTGTTATAACCTCTGGTTAGGAGAATCCTTCAGGGCCCTGGTGCCACTGCCCCATACCAAGGTCTCAATGGACTCAAACCAACATTAAGACCATTCTCAGGAGAGTCCATTTCAACTCATTTAAGACCATCCTCAGGAAAGTCCATTCCAACTCAGCCCCCTCTCATGCTACCCCAAGCCAGCAGATCAAACGTTTCTTGTTGCTAGGAGACAATTGGAATTGAGGCTGTCTGCCCAGGCATCCATACTTAGAACCCTGTTCTGGAAAAATACCTTATGAGACGTCCTGGAGCCATCCAACAAATCTTAATTGTCCCACAGAAGGAATCCTTGCGGTTTGGAGCATCTCACAACTCTAATAGTGGGAAAAGCCCCATGGCCTCATAATGCCCCCCCCCTTCATGAAGGGGCCAACTTGGACAGAAACTCCAACCTGAGCCAAAGTCTGATCCTCGACCTGACTTCAGACTCATGAGATCTCAATTCAGCTCTGCAGAGTGTGCCTGCCATGTCCATTCCCCGAAACCTAAGCCTAGCTTGTGTTCTCAGACTTCCGTCCTCACTCTCCTGGCCCACAAGCCCTCCAGTTTGGGAATTCCGAAGCCACAATGCAGCACTCTGCCTGCCCTCCAGAAGAAAAAATTTGCCCTATGCTGCTAATAAGAAATCCCAAATGATTATCCAATGCATGCCACTCGAATGTAAAGCAATTATACAGCCTACCCTGAATACGAATGCCCTGTCTGGCACAGCCTGAGACAAGACATCCCAAACGACACCTAGACAGCTGGCTCCAACCTGGACACAAGGGACCCGCTAAGGCTGTAGTTCGACATCTCTTCCCAACCTCGGTTTTCAGGCTTCAGAACCTAGACCTTATCTCCAATCACTGCCCAGGGGTGAACGTGATGCAGAAATTAGAATTCCTCCTTCCCCATGGCCAGAAACCTTGTGGTTGGCATGTTGTCCAACGTTCAATGTGGGAAAACCTGCATTGTCGGAAAGGCAACGCCAGGGCTTGAGGGCCGCCTAGGGCACAGACATGCATTGTGACCTGTAGCGTGAGTCCCGTATTAAAGTAACGCCTCTCAGTGGCTGGACCAAGATCCTGCATATGGGGCTTGTCATATCCATAGGCCCCCAGGCTTAACCAGAGAGCGAGTATTCCAGTTGTCAGTACCCACTGCTATGCTCCAGAATCCCTCTACTGGGGGGCACATGAAGCAGAAAACAGGACTCTTCCCTTCCCACAGAATGACCCCAAACTCTTGGGGGCTGGACAAACTACCAGAGAGGGAGACTTCTACGACCCATGAGGCAACTCCTACTTTAAACGGCCATTGTGGACAAAATATCCAGAGACAAAAGACTGAGCTACTGCCTCCCTCTCACCCTTCTTTCATATCCTGAGGAGCTCCCCTCACGGACTGTAGATCAGGCCTGCCATAACCTCGGCCCCAAACCTGAGCTGAGTTTGGGTTTTTGGATGTCTGTCTGCACAGCCGTGGCCCACACCGCCTCCAGGCTGTGGTCTCTGGAGCCACACCACAGAACTGTGCCTGCTCTCTCCTAAGAAACTGCCCGTTCCATTGGCCACAACTCTACAAAATAGTAGAAACCTCAAGGTCCCCAAGGACATCCCACTACCGCAAGCCGCACTGGACAAACAGGGGCATTATGGCACCAGCTGAGCAACTACTACCTCCATGCAGACACACAGACTGATATCCGCAGAGACAGAAGATTGAACCAGACAGGCCCCTAGGCCCTATTATGAACTCTGGCTTTGGTGTCCAGGTATCACTCCTCAGAGGCCTGGGTTCGAAGACCAGCATATGGGGCAATCCTGAGGCACCAGACAGAACACCTCTCATCTCCACATGGAAAGCTTCCTTGTTGAAGTTGTGTCAAACCCTTCGGGTTGGAGAATCCTGCAGAGTCCCTTAGCTACTGCCACATTCCAAGGTCTCCATGGCCACCAACCCACATTATGACTCATCCTCAGGAAAGTCCATTTAAACTCAGCCTTCTGGGTAGCTCACCCAAGAGCCCGCAGATTGAGCGTGCCTTGTCTCGACCAGGCAATTGGAAGGTGAGTTGGCGTTTCTCAGCATCCATGCTTAGGCCCCTGCTCTCGAGTCTTTCTGTATGGGGCATCCTGGAACCATCCAATAGTACTCGACTGTCCTGAAGAAGGAAACTTTGAAGTTTGGAGCAGCTCACAACTCCCAGCGTAGGGAAACCTCCCTGGCCTCATGACGCCCCCACCCCCTTCAGGAAGGGGCCGTCATGGACACAAACTCCAGCTTGAGGCAACATCTGATACTCGCCCTGACCTCAGATGCAGGAGATCTCGATTCAGCCTCTGCACAGTGGGCCCAAACCTCGTGCTACCTTGTGTTTTCAGACTTCCTTCCTCACACTCCTGGCAAAAATGTCCTCAAGACTTGGAATTCTGGAACCAAAATGCAGCCCTATGCTGGCCCTCCAGAAGAAAAACGTTGCTCTATGGGGATCTCCATAAACCCCAAATGAGGATTAACCTGCTGGGTTCTCGACCTCACCCCAATTGGATTTTTCGGGTTGTCCATTCATCCCTCCCCAGAGCTCTGCTTTCGAATCCCTCTTTTGGTGGGACACCTGAGGTAACAAAACTAAAAAGGACTCCTCCCATCCTTCAGATTGACCCAAAACAATTGGGATTGGACCAAATTCACAGAGAGGAAGTCTCGTCCTTGGCCCATGAGGCCTCCCCCAGATTCCACAGCCATCGTTGACAACAAATCCAGAGACAAAAGTCTGAGCAAGCGCCTCACACTCGCTCTTTTGTCGTATCCCGAAGAGTTCTCCTCACGGTCTGTAGATCGGGCCTGCCATACCTACTTCCCAAACCTAAGCCGAGTTTGTGTTTTCAGACTTCTGTACCCACATTCCTGGCCCACAGACCCTTGAGGCTGGGGCCCCTGGAGCCACACATCAGGACTGTGCCTGTCCACACCACGGGAATTCTGCCCATTCCATTGTCCACAATCGTACAAATTAGGAAAAACCTCTAGAGTCCCCAAGGACATCCTAATAATGTAGGCCGCCCAGGACAAACAAGGGTCATCTGAAACCACATGAGCATCTACCTGTACTCAGCGTAGATGGATGTCCCCAGAGAAGAAGATTGAATCAGACAGGCCCCTAGGCCTGAATCAGATTCATTGCTTTCGGTTACAGCTATCTCTCCTCAGAGGCCTGGTTTCCAATATTAGCATATGGGGATTTCATGAGGCAGCAATCAGAACAAATCTCTTCTCCACATGGGAAAATTATCCTTTGAAGATGTCTCAAAACCTCCAGTTAGGAGAATCCTTCAGGGCCTGTGTGCCACTGCCCCATTACAAGGTCTCCATAAACACAAAAACACATTAGGACCCATCCACAGGAGAGTCCATTTCAACTCAGCGTATTCGGTTGCTCCGCGAGATCCAGCACATCTAACTTGTCTTGTTGCTAGTAGACAATTGGAATGTGAGGTGGCCTACCCCACCATCCATCCTTAAAACCCTGCTCGGATTCGTTGGCCAGGAGCCAACCAACAGGTCTCAATTGTCCTGCAGAAGAATCTTTGCAGTTGGGAGCTTCTCAGAACTCCCATCGTGAGAGAACCCCCATGGCCACATGATCCCCCCCCCCTTCATAAAGGGGCCATCTGGGACATAAGGTACAAACTGAGCGATCGTCTGATCCTCACCCTGACTTCAGATGCACGAGATCTCGGTTCAGGTCTGTAGATTGTGCCTGCCATGTCCTCACCCAGAAACCTAAGCCTTGCTTGTGTCCTCATACTTCTGTCCACAGACGACTGGCTCACAAGCCCTCCAGTTTGGCAATCCAGAACTACAATGCAGCACTCTACCTGCCCTGCAGAAGAAATACATTGCCCTCTGGGGCTACCTAGAAACCCCAAATGAAGATCAACCTGCACGCCAATTGGCTGTACCCAAAATATATAGGCTGACATGGGCAATAATGCCCTTCTGACATAGGCTGAGCCTGGACCTCCTGGCCCCACCCATACAGCTGGCCGCTCACTGAGCACATCGGACCAGCCTTTGCCTTAGGTCCTTAACTCTTCCCAGCCTCGGTTTTCAGGATTTAGAACCTAGACCTTATCTCCAATCACGGCCCATGTTTGAAAATGATGCAGAAATCAGAACTCTTTCCCGATGGCAAGAAACCTTGTGGTAGGCTTGTTGTATAATGTTCAGTGTAGTGGATACCAGTGTGTCCAATGAGGCCCCGCCATTGCTCGCGGGCCACATAGGTGGCAAACACACATTGTGACCCTCAGGCTTAGCCCAGTCCTCAGGTATGGCCTCTCAGTGGCTGGATGAAGAGACAGCATATTGGGCTTGCCATGCCCCTAGGCCCCAATTTTTAACAATAGTTCGGGTTGTCCCTTCACTCTTCCCCAGGGCTCTGCTTTGGAACTCCTCTTTTGGTGGGACACCTGAGGTAACAACCCTGAAAGGAGTACTCCATCCAACAGATTGACGAAAAACAATTGGGATTGGGCCAAATCCACAGAGAGCAAGATTCGTCCATGGCCCATGAGTCCTCCTCGACATTCCACGGCCATCGCTATAAGAAAATCCAGAGAAAAAAGCCAGAGCAAGCGCCTCAGACTCGCACTATCTTCATATCCTGAAGATGTCTTCTCATGGTTTGTAGATCGGGCCTGCCATACCTACGTCCCCAAACATAAGCTGAGTTTGTGTTTTGAGACTTCTGTCCTCAAAGTCCTGGGCCACACACCATCCAGGCTGGGGACCCTGGAGCCACACATTAGGACTGTGCCTACCCAATCCATGGGAATTCTGCCCATTCCACTGTCCAAAATCGTACAAATTAGGAGAACCCTCCAAAGTCTCTGAGGCCATCCCAATCGTATAGGTCGCCCGGGACAAAAAAGGTCAGTCTGTCACCAGCTGAGCATCTGCCTCCACTCATACCCTAGATGGATGTCCCCAGAGAAGAAGATTGAACCAGACAGGACCCTAGGCCAAAATCGGATCCATTGCTTTGGTTTAAAGGCATGTCTCCTCAAAATCCTGGATTCCAATACCAGCTTTGGGGTTTGCCTGAGGCACCCATCAGAACAAACCTCGTCTCCACAAGGAAACTTGTGCATGGGAGCTATGTCAAAAGCTTAGGAGAATACTTCAGGGTCCCGGTGCCACCGCCCCATTCCAAGGCCCTCATGGACACAAACACACATTAGACCCGTCCTCAGGAAAGTCCATTTCAACTCAGCCACCCCGGTTGCTCCCGCAGAGCCATCAGATCTAAACTGTCTTGTCGCTAGGAGACAATTGGAATGCGAGGCGGGGTTCCCAGGCATCCATCCTCGAACGTTGGTCTGTACTCATCCATATGGGATGTCCTGGAGCTGTCCAACAGGTCTCAATTGTCCCGCAGAAGGAATCCTTGGAGGGGGCATCCCACCACTCCCAACGTGGGAAAACCTCCACGGCCTCGAGATTCGTCTCCCTTTATGAAGGGGCCGTCATGAACAGAAAATCCAAGCTGAGCCAACGTCTGATCCTCGCTCTGACTTCAGATGCATGAGATATTGCTTCAGATCTTCAGAGGGTACATGCCGTGCCCTCGCCCTGAAACCCAAGTCTAGCTGTCCCTAGGACCCAATTTTAACCAGATTTCTGGTTGTCCAATCGCCCCTCCCCAGGGCTCTACTCTGGAATCCCTCATTTGGTGGGAACCCTGAGTTTGAAAAACAAAACAAAACAACAACAACAACAAAAAAAAACGGACTTCTTCCGTCCCACAGAATGACCCCAAAATCTTTGGATTGGGCCAAACCCCCAGGGAGTAAGACTCGTCCATTTCCCATGAAGTCACCCGGCAATTTCATGACCATGAATGGCATGATCAGATCTTCAGGAGGTACATGCAGTGCCCTCGCCCTGAAACCCAAGTCTAGCTTGTGGTCTCAGACTTCCATCCTCACACTCCTGGCCCCGCAGCCCACAAGTTTGGCAATTCCGGACCATCATTACAGCACTCTGCCTGCCCTCGAGAAACAAAATATTGCCCAATGAGATGCCCGGGCACATTATGCGAGAATAAACCTACACGGCACTCGAATGTACCCAAATTATATATTTTAACCTGGGCAGTAATGCACTGTCTGACACAACCTGAGCCGGGACCTCCTGAGCAACAACCAGACAGCTGAACGCACACTGAGCACATCAGACCCGCCATGGCCTTCGATCATCATCTCTGCCCTACCTCAGATTTCAGGCTTCAGAACCTAGACCTTATCTCCAATCAGTGCCCAGGGGTGACTGTGATGCAGAAATCAAAACTCCTGCTTACCCAAGGCAAGAATCCTTGTTGTTGCCTTGTTGACCTACGTTCAGTGTAGGGGAAACCAGCATTCAGCCTGAGGCCCCGCCCATTACTGAGTGCAACGAGGGCATAAACACGCATTGTGAACCTCAGCGTGACTCCTGACCTCTAGTAAATCCTCTCAGTGGCTGGACCATTAGATGTCATAATGGGCTTGACATGTCCCTAGGCCCCAATTTTTAACCAGATTTCTGGTTGTCCAGTCACAACTCCCCAGGGCTCTACTGTGGAATCCCTCATTTGGTGGGACACCTGAGGTAGAAAAACAAAACAAAACAAATCAACAACAACAGAACAACGGACTTCTTCCATCCCACAGAGTGACCCCAAACTCCTTGGACGGGGCCAAACCCCCAGAGAGTAAGACTCGTCCATTTCCCATGAAGTCACCCGGAAATTTCACGACCATGTGTGACACAATATCTAGAGACAAAAACGTGAGCAAGAGCCTCACACTCGCCCATTTTTCATATCCCAAAGTGTTCCACTCATGGTCTGTAGATCAGTCCAGCCATACCTATGACCTGAAACATAAGCCGAGTTTGTGTTTACAGACAACTGTCCCAACAGCTCTGGCCTACACACCCTACAGGCTCAGGACCCTGAAGCCAAACCTGAAGACTGTGCTTGCCCTCTCCAAGGGAATTGTATGTGCCCATTCCAATGGCCACAACCCTACTAAGAGGATAAACCTCCAAAATTCCTGAGACCATCCCAATAGTTGTGGCTTCCCAGGACAAACAGGGGCAATCTGAACCCATCTGAGCACCTACCTGCACTCAGACCCGTAGACTGATATACCCAGAGGTAATAAGGAAAGAACAGGCCCCTAGGCACCTATCGGATCCATTACTTTGGTTTCGAGGCATCTTCCTCAGAGGCCTGGATTTCAATAACAGCATATGGCAGTTTCTTGACTCACTTTCAGAACAAATCTCATCTACACATGGGAAACTTGCACGATGGAGCTGTGTGAAAGCCTCTCTTTAGGAGAACCCTTCAAGTCCCCAGTGCCACCGCTTCATTCCAAGGTCTCCATAGACACAAAATCATATTAGGACACATCCACGGGAGAGTCCATTTCAACTCAGCCTCCTCGGTTGCTCCCCCAGATCCAGCAGATCTAAACTGTCTTGTTGCTTGGAGACAATTGGAATGCGAGGTGGTCTACCCAGCCATCCATCCTTAGCACCCTGCTCAGGATCATTGTCCTGGAGCCAACCAACATGTCTCAATTGTCCTGCAGAAGAATCTTTGCAATTGGGACCTTCTCACAACTCCCATCGTCGGAAAACCCCCATGGCCTCACGATCCACACCCCCCTTCAAGAAGGGGTCATCAGGGACAGAATGTCCAACCTAGGCGATCGTCTGATTCTCGCCCTGACTTCAGAAGTCCGAGATCTCGATTCACGTCTGTAGATTGTGCCTGCCATATCCTCACCCAGAAACCTAGGCCTAGTTTGGGTTCTCAGACTTCCGTCCTCAGACTACTGAACCACAAACCCTCCAGTTTGGCAATCAACAACACAATGCAGCACTCTGCCTGCCCTCCAGAAGAAAAACATTGCCCTCTGGGGCTACCCAGAAACCCCAAATGAGGATCAACCTGCACGCCATTCAGCTGTACCCCAAATATATAGGCTGACCAGGGCACTAATGCCCTTTCTGACACAGCCTGAGCCAGGACATCCTGGCCCCACCCAGACAGCTGGACGCACACTGAGCACATCGGACCCGCCATGGCCTTAGTTCGTCATCTCTTCTCAACCTCGGTTTTCAGGCTTCAGAACCTAGACCTTATCTCCAATCACGGCCCGGGTTTGAAAATGATGCAGAAATCAGAACTCTTTCCCCATGGCAAGAAACCTTGTGGTTGGCATGTACTCCAAGTTTCAGTGTACTTGAAACCAGTGTGGCCCATTAGGCTCCGCCCATGCTTATGGGCCACATTGGTCACAAACACACATTGTGACCCTCAGCCTGAACCCAGTCCTCAGGTAAGGCCTCTCAGTGGTGGATGGAGAGACAGCATATTGGGCTTGCCATGCCCCTAGGCCCCAATTTTTAACCATAGTTCGGGTTGTGCCTTCACTCTTCCCCAGGGCTCTGCTTTGGAATTCCTCTTTTGGTGGAGTACCTGAGGTAACAAACCTAAAAGGAGTCCTCTCATTCCACAGATTGACGAAAAACAATTGGGATCGGGCCAAGTCCACAGAGAGTAAGATTCATCCATGGACCATGAGGCCTCCCCAACATTCCACGGCCATCGCTGGTACAAAATCCAGAGATAAAAGCCTGAGCACACGCTTCAGACTCGCTCATTCTTCATGTCCTGAAGAGTTCTTCAGATTAGAACTTACACAGCACTCGAATGCACCCGAATTATATAGTCTAACCTGGGCACTAATGCACTGTCTGACAACCTGAGCCCGGATCTCGTGACCAACACCGAGACAGCAGACCGCACACTGAGCACATCAGACCCGCCATGGCCTTCGATCATCATCTCTTCCCTACCTCAGTTTTCAGGCTTCAGAATTTATACCTTATTCCAATCACTGCCCAGGGGTGACTGTGATGCAGAAATCAGAACTCTTCCTTAACCAAGGCAAGAAACGTTGTGGTTGGCATGTTGTCCAACGTTCAGTGTAGGAGAAACTAGCATTCACCATGTGGCCCCGCCCATTCTTCAGTGCTACGAGGGCATAAACACGCATTGTGACACTCAGCATGAGTCCTGTCCGCTAGTACGTCCTCTCAGTGGCTGGACCATTAGATGGCATAATGGGATTGACATGTCCCTAGGCCCCAAATTTAAACCAGATTTCTGGTTGTCCAGGCGCCCCTCCCCAGGGCTCTACTCTGGAATCCCTCATTTGGTGGGACACCTGAGGTTGAAAACAAAACAAAACAAATCAACAGCAACAGAACAACGGACTTATTCCGTCCCTCAGAATGACCCCAATCTCTTCGGACGGGGCCAAACCCCAAGAGAGTAAGACTCGTCCATTTCCCATGAAGTCACCCGGAAATTTCACGACCGTGAGTGACACCATATCCAGAGACAAAAACTTGAGCAAGAGCCTCACACTCGCCCTTTTTTCATATCCTGAAGAGTTCTCCTCTTGGTCTGTAGATCAGTCCTGCCATAACTATGAACCAAAACATAAGCCAAGTTTGTGTTTTCAGACAACTGTCCAAACAGCCCTGGCCTACACACCCTACAGGCTCAGGCCCCTGGAGCCAAACCTGAAGACTGTGCTTGCCCTCTCCAAGGGAATTGTGTGTGCCCATTCCAATGGCCACAACCCTAATAAAAGGATAAACCTCCAAAGTCCCTGAGGCCATCCCAATATTTGTGGCTTCCCAGGACAAGAGGGGCAATCTAGGACCATCTGAGCACCTACCGGCACTCAGTCCCGTAGACTGATGTCCCCAGAGGTAAAAAGGAACGAACAGGCCCCTGGCACATAACGGATCCATTGCTTTGGTTTCCAGGCATCTCTCCTCATAGGCATGGATTTCAATAACAGCATATGGCTATTTCTTGACTCACCCATCAGAATAAATCTCATATACACATGGGAAACTTGCACGATGGAGTTGTGTGAAAGCCTCTCTTTAGGAGAACCCTTCAGGGACCCAGTGCCACCGCTTCATTCCAAGGTCTCCATAGACACAAAATCATATTAGGACACATCCATGGGAGAGTCCATTTCAACTCAGCCTCCTCGGTTGATCCCCCAGATCCAGCAGATCTGACCTGTCTTGTTGCTTGGAGACAATTGGAATGCGAGGTGGGCTACCCAGCCATCCATCCTTAGAACCCTGCTCAGAATCCTTGTCCTGGAGCCAACCAACAGGTCTCAATTGTCCTGCAGAAGAATCTTTGCAGTTGGTAGCTTCTCACAACTCCCATCGTGGGAAAACACCCATGGCCTCGTGATCCATCCCCCCTTCAAGAAGGGGCCATCAGGAACAGAAAGTAAACCTAGGCGATCGTCTGATCCTCGCCCTACTTCAGATGCACAAGATCTCGATTCAGGTATGTAGATTGTGCCTGCCATATCCTCACCCAGAAACCTAGGCCTAGCTTGGGTTCTCAGACTTCCGTCCTCAGACTACTGGCCCAAAAGCCCTCCAGTTTGGGCAATCCAGAACTACAATGCAGCACTCTCCCTGCCATCCAGAAGAAAAAAACATTGCCCTCTGGGACTACCCAGAAACCCCAAATGAGGATCAACCTGCCCGCCATTCGGCTGTACCCCAAATATATAGGCTGACCTGGGCCTAATGCCCTTTCTGCGACAGCCTGAGCCTGGACCTCCTGGCCCCACCCAGACATTTGGCCGCACACTGAGCACATCGGACCCGCCATGGCCTTATGTCGTCATCTCTTCTCAACCTCGATTTTCAGGCTTCAGAACCTAGACCCTGCTTGCGGGCCACAATTGGTTCCAAGAAACACACATTGGGACCATCAGCCTTCAGCCCCCTAGTCAGGGAGGGACTCTCAGTGGTGGAGGAGAGGGACCATTGGCTTGCGCCAAGATTCATTTTAACAATAGTCCCTTGGTAACTTATCTCCAATCACGGCCCGGGTTTGAAAATGATGCAGACAACAGAACTATTTCCCCATGGCAAGAAACCTTGTGGTTGGCATGTTGTCCAAGGTTCAGTGTAGTTGAAACCAGTGTGGCCCATGAGGCCCCGCCATGCTTGCGGGCCACATTGGTCACAAACACACATTGTGACCCTCAGCCTCAGCCCAGTCCTCAGGTAAGGCCTCTCAGTGGCTGGATGGAGAGACAGCATTGGGCTTGCCATGCCCCAAGGATTCAATTTTTAACCATAGTTCGAGTTGTCCCTTCACTCTTCCTCAGGGCTCTGCTTTGGAATTCCTCTTTTGGTGGGACACCTAGGGAACAAACCTGAAGGGAATCCTTCCATCCCACAGATTGACGAAAAACAATTGGGATCGGGCCAAGTCCACAAAGAGCAAGATTCGTCCATGGCCCATGAGGCCTCCCCAACATTCCACGCCCATCGCTGATATAAAATCCAGAGAAAAAAGCCTGAGCACGCGCCTCAGCCTCGCTCATTCTTCATATCCTGATGAGTTCTTCAGATAAGAACCTACACGGCACTCGAATGCACCCAAAATATATAGTCTAACCTGGGCACTAATGCACTGTCTGACAACCTGAGCCCGGACCTCGTGACCAACACCCAGACAGCTGACCGCACAAAGAGCACATCAGTCCCGCCATGGCCTTAGGTCTTCATCTCTGCCCTACCTCAGTTTTCAGGCTCCAGAACCTAGACATTATCTCCAATCACTGCCCAGGGGTGACTGTGATGCAGAAATCAGAACTCTTCCTTACCCATGCTAAGAAAACTTGTGGGTGGCATGTTGTCCAACGTTCAGTATAGGGGAAACCAGCATTCACCCTGAGGCCCCGCCCATTCTTGAGTGCGACGAGGGCATAAACACGCATTGTGACCCTCAGCGTGAGTCCTGTCCTCTAGTACGTCCTCTCAGTGGCTGGACCATTAGATGTCATTATGGGCTTCACATGTCCCTAGGCCCCAATTTTTAACCAGATATCTGGTTTTCCAATCGCCCCTCCCCAGGGCTCTACTCTGGAATCCCTCATTTGGTGGGACACCTGATGTTGAAAAACAAAACAAAACAAATCAACAACAACAGAACAACGGACTTCTTCCATCCCACAGAATGACCCCAAAGTCTTTGCACGTGGCCAAACCCCCAGAGAGTAAGACTCGTCCATTTCCAATGAAGTCACCCGGAAATTTCACGACCATGAGTGACACGATATCCAGAGACAAAAACTTGAACAGAGCCTCACACTCGCCCTTTTTTCATATCCCGAAAAGTTCTCCTCATGGTCTGTATCAGTCCTGCCATACCTATGACCCGAAACATAAGCCACGTTTGTGTTTTCAGACAACTATCCAAACAGCCCTGGCCTACACACCCTACAGGCTCAGGCCCCTGGAGCCAAACCTGACGACTGGGCTTGCCCTCTCCAAGGGAATTGTATGTGCCCATTCCAGTGGCCACAACCCTACTAAGAGGAAAAACCTCAAAAGTCCCTGAGGCCATCCCAATATTTCTGGCTTCCCAGAACAAACAGGGGCAATCTGGGTCCATCTGAGCACCTACCGGCACTCAGACCCGTAGACTGATTTCCCCAGAGGTAAAAAGGTACAACAGGCCCCAACGCACCTATCGGATCCATTGCTTTGGTTTCCAGGCATCTCTCCTCAGATGCCTGGATTTCAATAACAGCATATGGCTATTTCTTGACTCACCCATTAGAACAAATCTCATCTACACATGGGAAACTTGCACGATGGAGCTGTGTGAAAGCCTCTCTTTAGGAGAACCCTTCAGGGCCCCAGTGCCACCGCTTCCTTCCAAGGTCTCCATAGACACAATATCGTATTAGGACACATCCACGGGAGAGTCCATTTCAACTCAGCCTCCTCGGTTGCTCCCCCATATCCAGCAGATCTAACCTGTCTTGTTGCTTTGAGACAATTGTAATGCGAGGTGGGCTACCCAGACCTCCATCCTTAGAACCCTGGTCAGAATCGTTTTCCTGGAGCCAACCAACAGGTCTCAATAGTCCTGCAGAAGAATCTTTGCAGTTGTGAGCTTCTCACAACTCCCATCGTGGGAAAACCCCCATGGCCTCGTGATCCACCCCCCCTTCAAGAAGGGTCCATCAGGGACAGAATGTCCAACCTGAGCGATCGTCTGAACCTCGCCCTTACTACAGATGCAGGAGATCTCGATTCCGGCCTGTAGATTGTACCTGCCATATCCTCACCCAGAAACGAAGGCCTAGCTGGGGGTCTCAGACTACTGTCCTCAGACTACTGTCCCACAAGCCCTACAGTTTGGCAATCCAGAACTACAATGCAGCACTCTTCCGTGCCCTCCAGAAGAAAAACATTGCCCTCTGGGGCTACACAGAAACCCCAAATGAGGATCAACGGGGCACACCATTCGGCTTTACCCCAAATATATAGGCTGACCTGGGCACTAATGCCCTTTCTGACACTGCCTGAGCCTGGACCTCCTGGCCCCACCCAGACAGCTGGCCGCACACTGAGCACATCAGACCCGCCATGGCCTTAGGTCGTCATCTCTTCTCAACTACGGTTTTCAAGCTTCAGAACCTAGACCTTATCTCCAATCACGGCCCAGGTTGGAATTCAGAACTCTTTCTCAATGGCAAGAACCCTTGTGGTTGGCATGTTGTCCAAGGTTCAGTGTACTTGAAACCTCAGTGAACCATGAGGCCCCACCCATGCTTGTGGGCCACATTCGTCCAAACACACATTGTGACCCTCAAGCCTGATCCCAGTTCTCAGGTAAGGCCTCTCAGTGGCTGGATGGAGAGACAGAATATTGGGCTTGCCATGCCCCTAGGCCCTAATTTTTAACCATTGTTCCGGTTGTCCCTTCACTCTTCCCCAGGGCTCTGCATTGGAATTCCTCTTTTGGTGGGACACCTGAGGTAACAAACCTGAAAGGAGACCTCCCATGCCAATGATAGACGAAAAACAATTGGGATCGGGCCAAATCCACAGAGAGCAAGATTCGTCCATGGCCCATGAGGCCTCCCCAACATTCCACGGCCATCGCTGATACAAAATCCAGAGACAAAAGCCTGAGCACGTGCTTCAGACTCGCTCATTCTTCATATCCTGAAGAGTTCGTCAGATAAGAACTTACACGGCACTCGAATGCACCCCAAATATATAGTCTAACCTGGGCACTAATGCACTCTCTGACAACCTGAGCCCGGACCTCGTGACAAACTCCCAGACAGCTGACCGCACACTGAGCACATCAGAACCGCCTTGGCCTTAGGTCATCATCTCTTCCCTACCTCAGTTTTCAAGCTTCAGAACCTAGACCTTATCTCCAATGACTTCCCAGCGGTGACTGTGATGCAATCAGAACTCTTCCTTACCCATGGCAAGAAACCTTGTGGTTGGCATGTTGTCCAACGTTCAGTGTAGGAGAAACCAGCATTCACCCTGAGGCCCTGCCCATTCTTGAGAGCGACGAGGGCATAAACATGCATTGTGACCCTCAGCGTAAGTCCTGTCCTCTAGTACGTCCTCTCAGTGGCTGGACCATTAGATGTCATAATGGGCTTGACATGTCCTTAGGTCCCAATTTTTAACCAGATTTCTGGTTGTCCAGTCGCCCCTCCCTAGGGCTCTACTCTGGAATCCCCGATTTGGTGGGACACCTGAGTTTGAAAAACGAAACAAAACAAATCAACAACAACAGAGCAACGGACTTCTTCCATCCCACAGAATGACCCCAGACTCTTTGCACAGGGCCAAACCCCCAGAGAGTAAGACTCGTCCATTTCCCATGAAGTCACCCGGAAATTTCACGACCATGAGTGACACGATATCCAGAGACAAAAACTTAAGCAAGAGCCTCACACTCGCCCTTTTTCATATCCCGAAGAGTTCTCCTCATGGTCTGTAGAACAGTCCTGCCATAACTATTAAACCCGAAACATAAGCCGAGTTTGTGTTTACAGACAACTGTCCAAACAGCCCTGGCCTACACACCCTACAGGCTCAGGCCCCTGGAGCCAAACCTGACGACTGTGATTGCCGTCTCCAAGGGAATTATATCTGACCATTCCAATGGCCACAACCCTACTAAGAGTATAAACCTCCAAAGTCCCTGAGGCCATCCCAATATTTGTGGCTTCCCAGGACAAATGGGGCAATATGGGTCCATCTGAGCACCTACCGGCACTCAGACCCTTAGACTTATATGCCCAGAGGTAAAAAGGTATGAAAGGGCCCCTAGGCACCTATCGGATCCATTGCTTTGGTTTCCAGGCATCTCTCCTCAGAGGCCTGGATTTCAATAACAGCATATGGCTGTCTCTTGACTCACCCATCAGAACAAATCTCATCTACACATGGAGAACTTGCACGAGGTAGCTGTGTCAAAGCCTCTCTTTAGGAGAACCCTTCAGGGCCCCAGTGCCACCGCTTCATTCCAAGGTCTCCATAGACACTAAATCATATTAGGACACATCCACGGGAGGGTCCATTTCAACTCAGCCTCCTCGGTTGCTCCCCCAGATCCAGCAGATCTAACCTGTCTTGTTGCTTGTAGATAATCGGAATGCGAGGTGGGCTACAAAGCGATCCATCCTTAGAACCCTGCTCAGAATCGTTGTCCTGGAGGCAACCAACAGGTCTCAATTGTCCTGCAGAAGAATCTTTGCAGTTGGGAGCTTCTCACAACTCCCATCGTGGGAAAACCCCCATGGCCTCGTGATCCACCCCCACATCAAGAAGGGCCATCAGGGACAGAATGTCCAAATTGTGCGATCGTCTGAAACTCGCCATGACTTCTGATGCACGAGATCTCGATTCGCGTCTGTAGATTGTGCCTGCCATATCCTCACCCATACACGTAGGCCTCCTTCGGTTCTCACACTTCCGTACTCAGACTACTGGCCCAGAAGCCCTCCAGTTTGGCAATCCAGAACTAAAATGCAGCACTCTGCCAGCCCTCCAGTAGAAAAACATTACCCTCTGGGGCTACCCAGAAACCCCCAATGAGGATCAACCTGCACGGCATTCGGGTGTACCCCAAATATATAGGCTGACCTAGGCACTAATGCCCTTTCTGACACAGCCTGAGCCTGGACCTCCTGGCCCCACCCAGACAGCTGGCCGCACACTGAACACATCGGACCCGCCATGGCCTTAGGTCGTCATCTGTTCTCAACCTCGGTTTTCAGGCTTCAGAACGTAGACATTTTCTCCAATCACTGCCAGGGTTTGAAAATGATGCAGAAATCAGAACTCTTTCCCCATGGCAAGAAACCTTGTGGTTGGCATGTTGTCCAAGGTTCAGTGTAGTTGAAACCAGTGTGGCTCATGTGGCCCCGCCCATGCTTGCGGGCCACATTGGTCACAAACACACATTGTGACCCTCAGCCTGAGCCCAGTCCTCAGGTAAGGCCTCTCAGTGGCTGGATGGAGAGACAGCATATTGGGCTTGCCATGCCCCTAGGCCCCAAATTTTAACCATAGTTCGGGTTGTCCCTTCACTGTTCCCCAGGGCTCTGCTTTGGAATTCCTCTTTTGGTGGGACACCTGAGGTAACAAACCTGAAAGTAGTCCTCCCATCCCACAGATTGACGATAAGCAATTGGGATCGGGACAAATCCACAGAGAGCAAGATTCGTCTATGGCCCATGAGGCCTCCCCAACATTCCACGGCCATCGCTGACACAAAATCCAGAGACAAAATCCTGAGCACGTGCCTCAGAATGGCTCACTCTTCATATCCTGAAGAGTTCTTCAGATAAGAACCTACACGGCACTCAAATGTACCCAAAATATATAGTCTAACCTGGGCACTAATGCACTGTCTGACAACCTGAGCCCGGACCTCGTGACCAACACACAGACAGCTGACCACACAGTGAGCACATCAAACCTGCCATGGCCTTAGGTCATCATCTCTTCCCTACCTCAGTTTTCAGGCTTCAGAACCTAGACCTTATCTCCAATCACTGCCCAGGGGTGACTGTGATGCAGAAATCAGAACTCTTCCTTACCCATGGCAAGAAACCTTGTGGTTGGCATGTTGTCCAACGTTCACTGTAAGAGAAACCAGCATTCACCATGAGGCCCGGCCAATTTTTGAATGCGACGAGGGCATAAACACGCATTGTGACCCTCATCGTGAGTCCTGTCCTCTAGTATGTCCTCTCAGTGGCTGGACCATTAGATGTCATAATGGGCTTGACATGTCCCTAGGCCCCAATTTTTACCAGATTTCTGGTTGTCCTGTCGCCTCTCCCCAGGGCTCTACTCTGAAATCCCTCATTTGGTGGGACACATGAGGTTGAAAAACAAAACAAAACACATCAACAACAACAGAACAACGGACTTCTTCCATCCCACAGAATGACCCCAAACTCTTTGGACGGGGCCAAACCCCCAGAGAGTAAGACTCGTCCATTTCCCATGAAGTCACCCGGAAATTTCACGACCATGAGTGACACGATATCGAGAGACAAAAACTTGAGCAAGAGCCTCACACTCGCCCTTTTTTCATATGCCAAAGAGTTCCCCTCATGGTCTGTAGATCTGCCGTGCCATACCTATGACCTGAAACATAAGCCAAGTTTGTGTTTTCAGGCAACTGTACAAACATCCCTGGCATACGCACCATAAAGTCACTCGCGCGTGGAGCCAAACCTGACGACTGTGCTTGCCTTCTCCAAGGGAATTGTATGTGCCCATTCGAATGTCCACAACCCTACTAATAGGAATAACCTCCAAAGTCCCTGAGGCCATACTAATATTTGTGGCTTCCCAGGACAAACAGGGGCAATCTGGGTCCATCTGAGCACCTACTGGCACTCAGACCCGTAGACTGATATCCCTAGAGGTAATAAGGAAAGAACAGTCCCCTAGGCACTTATAGGATCCATTGGTTTGGCTTCCAGGCATATCTCATCAGAGGCCTGGATTTCAATAATAGCTAATGCCTGTTTCTTGACTCACCCATCAGAACAAATCTCATCTACACATGGGAAACTTGCACGATGGAGCTGTGTGAAAGCCTCTCTTTAGGAGAACCCTTCAGGGCCCCAGTGCCACTGCTTCATTCCAAGGTCTCCATCGACACAAAATCATATTAGGACACATCCACGGGAGAGTCCATTTCAACTCAGCCTCCTCGGTTGCTCCCCCAGATCCAGCAGATCTAACCTATCTTGTTGCTTGGAGACAATTGGAATGCGAGTTGTGCTACACAGCTATCCATCCTTAGAACCCTGCTTTGAAAGGTTATCCTGGAGCCACCCAACAGGTCTCAATGTCCTGCAGAAGAATCTTTGCCGTTGGGAGCTTCTCACAACTCCCATCGAGGGAAAACCCCCATGGCCTCGTGATCAACCCCCCCTTCAAGAAGGGACATCAGGGGAGAATGTCCAACCTGAGCGATCGTCTGATCCTCGCCCTGACTTCAGATGCACGTTATCTCGATTCAGGTCTGTAGATTGTGCCTGCCATATCCTCACCCAGAAACCTAGGCCTGGCTTGGGTTTTCAGACTTTCGTCCTCAGACTACTGACCCACAAGCCCTCCAGTTTGGCAATCCAGGACTTCAATGCAGCACTCTGCCTGCCCTCCAAAAGAACAATATAGCCCTCTGGGGCTACCCAGAAACCCAAATGAGGATCAATATGCACGGCATTCGGCTGTACCCCAAATATATAGGCTGACATGGGCTCTAATTCCCTTTCTGACACAGCCTGAGCCTGGACTTCCTGGCCCCACCCAGACAGCTGGCCACACACTGAGCACATCGGACCCACCATGGACTTAGGTCGTCATCTCTTCTCAACCTCTGTTTTAAGGCTTCAGAACCTAGACCTTATTTCCAATCACTGCCCGGGTTTGAAAATGATGCAGAAATCAGAACTCTTTCCACATGGCAAGAAACCTTGTGGTTGGCATATTGTCCAAGGTTCAGTGTTCTTGAAACCAGTGTGGCCCATGAGGCCCCGCCCATGCTTGCGGGCCACATTGGTCACAAACACACATTGTGAGCCTCAGCCTGAGCCCAGTCCTCAGGTAAGGCCTCTCAGTGGCTGGATGGAGAGAGAGCATATTGGGCTTGCCATGCCCCTAGGCCCAAAATTTTGACCATAGTTCGGGTTGTCCCTTCACTCTTCCCCAGGGCTCTGCATTGGAATTCCTCTTTTGGTGGGACACCTGAGGTAACAAACCTGAAAGGAGTCCTCCCACCCCACAGATTGACGAAAAACAAATGGGATCGTGCCAAATCCACTGAGAGCAAGATTCGTCCAAGGCCCATGAGGCCTCCCCAACATTCCACGGCCATCGCTGACACAAAATCCAGAGACAAAATCCTGAGCACGCGCCTCAGACTGGCTCACTCTTCATATTCTGAAGAGTTATTCCCATGGTTTGTAGATCGGGCGTGCCATACCTACGTCCCCAAACCTAAGTTGAGTTTGTGTTTGCAGACTTGTGTCCTCAAAGTCCTGGGCCACACACCCTGCAAGCTGGGGCCCCTGGAGCCACACATTAGGACTGCGCCTACCCAATCCATGGGAATTCTCCCATTCCATTGTCCAAAATCGTACAAATTAGGAGAACCCTCCAAAGCCCCGGAGGCCATCCCAATGGTGTAGGTCTCCCGGGACAAAAAAGGGAGGTCTGACACCAGCTGAGCATTTATCTCCACTCATTCCATAGATGGATATCCCCAGAGAAGAAGATTGAACCAGACAGGACCCTAGGCCATAATCGGATCCATTGCTTTGATTTACAGGCATGTCTCCTCAAATGCCTGGATTCCAATGCTAGCATAGGGGTTTTCCTGAGGCACCCATCAGAACAAATCTCGTCTCCACAAGGAAACTTGTGCATGGGAGCTATGTCAAAAGCTTAGGAGAATACTTCAGTGTCCCGGTGCCACCGCCTCATTCCAGGGCCCTCATAGATACAAACACACTTTTGGACCCATCCTCAGGAAAGTCCATTTCAACTCAACCACCCCGGTTGCTCCCGCAGAGCCATCCGATCTAAACTGTCTTGTCGCTAGGAGACAATTGCAATGCGAGGCGCTCGTCCAAGGCATCCATCCTCGAACGGTGCCCTGGAGTCATTCCATATGGGATGTCCTGGAGCTGTCCAACAGGTCTCAATTGTCCCGCAGAAGGAATCCTTGAAGGGGGCATCCCACAACTCCCAACGTGGGAAAACCTCCATGGCCTCGAGATTCCGCTCCCTTCATGAAGGGGCCGTCATGCACAGAAACTCCAAACTGAGCCAACGTCTGCTCCTCGCCCTGAATTCAGATTCATGAGATCTTGGTTCCGATGTGTAGGGGGTACCTGCCGTGCCCTGGCCCTAAAACCCAAGTATAGCTTGTGTTTTCAGACTTCCGTCTTCACACTACTGGCCCCGAAGCCCTCAAGTTTGGCAATTCCGGACCCACAAATCAGCACTCTCCCTGCCCTCTAGAAAAAAAAAAAAAATATTGCCTAATGAGCTGCCCAGGCAGCTTAAATGAGGATCAATCTACACGGCACTCGAATGTACCCAAATTATATAGTCTAACCTGGGAACTAATGCACTTTCTGACACAAACTAAGCCCGGACATCCTGACCAACACCCAGACAGCTGACCGCACACTGAGTACATCAGACCCGCCATGGCCTTAGGTCATCATCTCTTCCCTACCTCAGTTTTCAGGATTCAGAACCTAGACCTTATCTCCAATCCTTGCCCAGGGGTGAGTGTGATGCAGAAATCAGAACTCCTCCTTACCCATGGCAAGAAACCTTGTGGTTGGCATGTTGTCCATTGTTCAGGGTAGGAGAAACCAGCACTCACATTGAGGCCCCGCCCATTCTTGAGTGTGACGAGGGCATAAACGCGCATTGTGACCCTCAGCTTGAGTCCTGTCCTCTAGTACGTCCTCTCAGTGGCTGGACCATTAGATGTCATAATGAGATTGACATGTCGCTAGCACCCAATTTTTGACCATATTTTCGGTTGTCCAGTCGCCCCTCCCCAGGGCTCTACTCTGGAATCCCTCATTTGGTGGGACACCTGAGGTTGAAAAAGAAAACAAAACAAATCAACAACAACAGAACAACGGACTTCTTCCATCCCACAGAATGACCCCAAAATCTTTGGACGGGGCCAAACTCCCAGAGAGTAAGACACGTCCATTTCCCATGAAGTCACCCGGAAATTTCACGACCATGAGTGACACAGTATCAAGAGACATAAACTTGAGTTAGAGTCTCACACTCGCCCTTTTTTCATATCCCGAAGAGTTCTCATGGTCTGTAGATCAGTCTTGCCATACCTATGACCCTAAACATAAGCCGAGTTTGTGTTTACAGACAACTGTACAAACAGCCCTGGCCTACACACCCTAAGGCTCAGGCCCCTGGACCCAAACCTGACGACAGTGCTTGCCCTCTCCAAGGGAATTGTATGTGCCCATTCCAATGGCCACAACCCTACTAAGAGGTTAAAACTCCAAAGTCCCTGAGGCCATCCCAATATTTGTGGCTTCCCAGGACAAACAGGGGCAATCTGGACACATCTGAGCACCTACCTGCACTCAGACCCGTAGACTGATGACCCTAGAGGTAAAAAGGAACGAACAGGCCCCTAGGCACCTATCGGATCCATTGCTTTGGTTTCCAGGCATCTCTCCTCAGAGACCTGGATTTCAAAAACAGCATATGGCTGTTTCTTGACTCACCCATCAGAACAAATCTCATCTACACATGGGAATCTTGCACGATGGAGCTGTGTGAAAGCCTCTCTTTAGGAGAACCGCTTCAGGGCCCCAGTGCCAATGCTTCATTTTAAGGTCTCCATAGACACAAAATCATATTAGGACACATCCACGGGAGAGTCCATTTCAACTCAGCCCCCTCGGTTGCTCCCCCAGATCCAGCAGATCTAACCTGTCTTGTTGCTTGGAGACAATTGGAATGCGAGGTGGGCTACCCAGCCATCCATCCTTAGAACCCTGCTCGGAATCGCTGTCCTGGAGCCAACCAACAGGTCTCAATTGTCCTGCAGAAGAATCTTTGCAGTTGGGATCTTCTCACAGATCCCATCGTGGGAAAACCCACATGGCCTCGGGATCCCACCCCACCTGCAAAAGGGGCCCTCAGGGACAGAATGTCCAAACTGAGCTATCGTCTGATCTCGCCCTGACTTCAGATGCACGAGATCTCGATTCAGGACTGTAGATTGTGCCTGCCATATCCTCACCCAGAAACCTAGGCCTAGCTTGGGTTCTCAGACTTCTGTCCTCAGACTACTGGCCCACAAGCCCTCCATTTGAGCAATCCAGAACTACAATGCAGCACTCTGTCTGCGCTCCAGAAAAAAAACATTGCCCTCTGTGGCTACCCTGAAACGCCAAATGAGGATCAACCTGCACGCCATTCAGCTGTACCCCAAATATATAGGCTGACCTGGGCACTAATGCACTTTCTGACACAACCTGATCCTGGACCCCCTGGCCCCACCCAGACAGCTGGCCGCACACTGAGCACATCGGACCCGCCATGGCCTTAGGACGTCATCTCTTCTCAACCTCGGTTTTCAGGCTTCAGAACCTAGACCTTATCTCCAATCACGGCCTGGGTTTGAAAAGGATGCAGAAATCAGAACTCTTTCCCCATGGCAAGAAACCTTGTGGTTGGCATGTTGTCCACGGTTCAGTGTAGTTGAAACCAGTGTGGCCGATGAGGCCCCGACAATGCCTGCGGGCCACATTGGTCACAAAAACATATTGTGACCCTCAGCCTGAGCCCAGACCACAGGTAAGGCCTCTGAGTGACTGGATGGAGAGACAGCATATTGGGCTTGCCATGACCATAGGCCCCAATTTTTAAACATAGTTCTGGTTGTCCCTTCACTCCTCCCCAGGGCTCTGCTTTGGAATTCCTCTTTTGGTGGGACACCTGAGGTAACAAACCTGAAAGGAGTCCTCTCATCCTACAGATTGACGAAAAACAATTGGGATCGGTCCAAGTCCACAGAGCGCAAGATTCGTCCATGGCCCATGA
The DNA here is from genome assembly GCF_011764305.1 of Mustela putorius furo. Lineage (NCBI taxonomy): Eukaryota > Metazoa > Chordata > Mammalia > Carnivora > Mustelidae > Mustela > Mustela putorius. Next base: position 51,800 of record NW_025422289.1, on the reverse strand, counting down.
GGCCTCCCCAACATTCCACGGCCATCGCTGATACAAAATCCAGAGACAAAAGCCTGAGCACGCGCCTCAGACTCGCTCATTCTTCCTATCCTGAACAGTTCTTCAGATAAGAACCTACACAGCACTCGAATGCACCCAAAATATATAGTCTAACCTGGGCACTAATGCACTGTCGGACAACCTGAGCCGGACCTCATGAACAACACCCAGACAGCTGACCGCACACTGAGCACACCAGACCTGCCATGGCCTTAGGTCATCATCTCTTCCCTACCACAGTTTTCAGGCTTCAGAACCTAGACCTTACCTCCAATCACTGCCCAGGGGTGACTGTGATGCAGAAATCAAAACTCTTCCTTACCCATGGCAAGAAACCTTGTGGTTAGCATGTTGTCCAACGTTCAGTGTAGGAGAAACCAGCATTCACCCTGAGGCCCCGCCCATTCTTGAGTGCGACGAGGGCATAAGCACGCATTGTGACCCTCAGCGTGAGTCCTGTCCTCTAGTACGTCCTCTCAGTGGCTGGACCATTAGATGTCATAATGGGCTTGACATGTCCCTAGGCCCCAATTTTTAACCAGATTTCTGGTTGTCCAGTCGCCCCTCCCCAGGGCTCTACTCTGGAATCCCTCATTTGGTGGGACACCTGAGGTTGAAAAACAAAACAAAACAAATCAACAACAACAGAACAACGGACTTCTTCCATCCCACAGAATGACTCAAACTCTTTGGACGGGGCCAAACCCCAAGAGAGTAAGACTCGTTCGTTTCCCATGAAGTCACCCGGAAATTTCACGACCATGAGTGACACGATATCCAGAGACAAAAACATGAGCAAGAGCCTCACACTCGCCCTTTTTTCATATCCCGAAGAGTTCTCGTCATGGTCTGTAGATCAGTCCTTCCATACCTATGACCCAAAACATAAGCCGAGTTTGTGTTTTCAGACAACTTTCCAAAAAGCCCTGGCCTACACACCCTACAGGCTCAGGCCCCTGGAGACATACCTGACGACTGTGCTTGACCTCACCAAGGGAATTGTATGTGCCCATTCCAATGGCCACAGCCCTACTAATAGGATAAACCTCCAATGTCCCTGAGGCCATCCCAATATTTTTGGCTTCCCAGGACAAACATGAGCAATCAGGGCACATCTGAGCACCTACCTGCACGCAGACACGTAGACTGATGTCCCCAGGGTAAAAAAAAAAAAAAAAAAAAGAAGAGTCCCATAGGCACTTTTCGGATCCATTGGTTTGGATTTCAGGCATCTCTCCTCAGAGGCCTGGATTTCAAGAACATCATATGGCTGTTTCTTTACTCACCCATCAGAACAAATCTCATCTACACATGGGAAACTTGTACGATGGAGCTGTGTGAAAGCCTCTCTTTAGGAGAACCCTTTAGGGCCCCAGTGCCACCGCTTCATTCCAAGGTCTCCATAGACACAAAATCATATTAGGACACATCCACGGGAGAGTCCATTTCAACTCAGCCTACTCGATTCCCCCCCACCCCGATCTGGCAGATCTAACCTGTCTTGTTGCTTGGAGACAATTGTAATGCGATGTGGACTTCCCAGCCATACATCTTTAGAACCCTGCTCGGAAACGTTTTCCTGGATCCAACCAACAGGTCTCAATTGTCCTGCAGAAGAATCTTTGCAGTTGGGAGCTTCTCACAACTCCCATCGTGGGAAATCAACCATGGCCTCGTGATCCACCCCCCCCCCAAGAAGGGGCCGTAATGGACAGAATGTCCAACATGAGCGATCTTCTGAACCTCGCCCTGACTTCAGACGCATGAGATCTCGATTCAGGTCTGTAGATTGTGCCTGCCATATCCTCACCCAGAAACCTAGGCCTAGCTTGGGTTCTCAGACTTCGTCCTCAGACTACTGGCCCACAAGCCCTCCAGTTTGGCAATCCAGAACTACAATGCAAACGCTGCCTGACTCCAGAAGAAAAATATTGCCCTATGGGGCTAACCAGAAACCCCCAATGAGGAACAACCTGCACAGCATTCGGCTGTACCCCAAATATAAAGGCTGACCTGGGCACTAATGCCCTTTCGGACACAGCCTGAGCCTGGACCTCCTGGCCCCACCCAGACAGCTGGCCGCACACTGAACACATCGGACCTGCCATGGCCTTAGGTCGTCATCTCTTCTCAACCTTGGTTTTCAGGCTTCAGAACCTAGACCTTATCTCTAATCACTGCCCGGGTTTGAGAATGATGCAGAAATCAGAACTCTTACCCAAGGCAAGAAACCTTGTGTTTGGCATGTTGTCCAACGTTGAGTGTAGGTGAAACCAGTGTGGCCCATTAGGCCCCGCCCATGCTTGTGGGCCACATTGGTCACAAACACACATTGTGACCCTCAGCCTGAGCCCAGTCCTCAGGTAAGGCCTCTCAGTGGCTGGATAGAGAGACAGCATATTGGGCTTGTCATGCCCCTAGGCCCCAATTTTTAACAATAGTTCGGGTTGTCCCTTCACTCTTCCCCAGGGATCTGCTTTGGAATTCCTCTTTTGGTGGGACACCTGAAGTAACAAACCTGAAAGGAGTCCTCCCATCCCACAGATTGACTAAAAACAATTGGGATCGGTCCAAATCCACAGAGAGCAAGATTCGTCCATGGCCCATGAGGCCTCCCCAACATTCCACGGCCATCGCTGATACAAAATCCAGAGACAAAAGCCTGAGCACGCGCCTCAGACTCGTTCATTCTTCATATCATGTTGAGTTCTTCAGATAAGAACCTACACGGCACTCGAATGCACCCAAAATATATAGTCGAACCTGGGCACTAATGCACTGTCTGACAACTTGAGTCCGGACCTCATGACCAACACCCAGACAGCTGACAGCACACTGAGCACATCAGACCCGCCATGGCCTTAGGTCATCTTCTCTTCCCTACCTCAGTTTTCAGGCTTCAGAACCTAGACCTTATCTCCAATCACTGCCCAGGGGTGACTGTGCTGCAGAAATCAGAACTCTTCCTTACCCATGGCAAGAAACCTTGTGGTTGGCATGTGGTCCAACGTTCAGTGTAGGAGAAACCAGCATTCACCCTGCGGCCCTGCCCATTCTTGAGTGCGACGAGGGCATAAACACGCATTGTGACCCTCAGTGTGAGTCCTGTCCTTAAGTACGTCCTCTCAGTGGCTGGAACATTAGGTGTCATAATGGGCTTGACCTGTCCCTAGGCCCCAATTTTTAACCAGATTTCTGGTTGTCCAGTCGCTCCTCCCCAGGGCTCTACTCTGGAATCCCTCATTTGGTGGGACACCTGAGGTTGAAAAACAAAACAAAACAAATCAACAGCAACAGTATAACGGACTTTTCCATCCCACAAAATGACCCCAACTCTTTGGACGTGGCCAAACCCCCAGAGAGTAAGACTCGTCCATTTCCCATGAAGCCCCCCGAAATTTCACGACCATAAGTGACACGATATCCAGAAACAAAAACTTTAGCAAAGCCTCACACTCGCCCTTTTTTCATATAGCGAAGTGTTCTCCTCATGGTCTGTAGATCAGTCCTGCCATACCTATGACCCGAAACATAAGCCGAGTTTGTGTTTTCAGACAAATGTCCAAACAGCCCTGGCCTACCCACCCTACAGTCTCAGGCCCCTGGAGCCAAACCTGACGACAGTACTTGCCTTCTCCAAGGGAATTGTGTGTGCCCATTCGAATAGCCACAATCCCCTTAATAGGATAAACCTCCAAAGTCCCTGAGGCCATCCCAATATTTATGTCTTCCCAGGACAAACAGGGGCAATCTGGGCCCATCTGTGCACCTACCGGCTCTCAGACCAGGAGACTGATATCCCCAGAGGTAAAAAGGAACAAACAGGCCCGTAGGCACCTATCGGATCCATTGCTTTGGTTTCCAGGCATCTCTCCTCTGAGGGCTGGATTTCAAAAACAGCATATGGCTGTTTCTTGACTCACTCATCAGAACAAATCTCATCTACACATGGGAAACTTGCACGATGGAGCTGTGTGAAAGCCTCTCTTTAGGAGAACCCTTTAGGGCCCCAGTGCCACCGCTTCATTCCAAGGTCTCCATAGACACAAAATCATATTAGGATACATCCACGGGAGAGTCCATTTCAACTCAGCCTACTCGATTCCCCCCCACCCCGATCTGGCAGATCTAACATGTCTTGTTGCTTGGAGACAATTGGAATGCGAGGTGGGCTACCCAGCCATCCATCCTTAGAACCCTGCTCGGAATCGTGGTCCTGGAGCCAACCAACAGGTCTCAAATGTCCTGCAGAAGAATCTTTGCAGTTGGAAGCTTCTCAGAACTCCCATCGTGGGAAAACACCCATGGCCTCGTGATCCACCCCCCTTTCAAGAAGGGGCCATCAGGGACAGAATGTCCAACCTGAGTGATCGTCTGATCCTCGCCCTGACTTCAGATGCACGAGATCTGGTTCAGCACTTGAGAGTGTGCCTGCTGTGCCCTCGCCCTGAAACCTAAGCCTAACTTGTGTTCTCAGACTTCCGTCATCACAATCCTGGCCAAAGCCCTCCAGTTTGGCAATTCTGGAGACACAATGCAGCACTCTGCCTGCCCTCCAGAAGAAAAATGTTACCCTATAGGGATAACCAGAAACGCCAAATGAGTAACAACCTGCATGCCACTCGACCATACCCCAATTATACAATCTAGCCTGTGCACTAAAGCCCTGTCTGACACAGCCTGAAGGCAGACCTCCAGTCCAACACCCAGACAGCTGGCCGTACACTGAGCATATCAAACCCACAATGGCTTTCGGCCATCATCTCTACCCAACCTCAGTTTTCACCTTCAGAACCTAGACCTTATCTCCACTCACTGCTCAGGAGTGAACGTGATACAAGAATCAGAACTTCTCCTTAGCCATGGCAAGAAACCTTTGGTTGGCATGTGGTCCAACGTTCATTGTAGGAGAAAGCAGCATGGACTATGAGGCCCCACCTATCCCTGAGGGCTACAATTTGCACAAACACACATTGTGACCCTCAGCGTGAGCCCTATCCTCATGTAGAGCCTCTTAGTGACTGGAACAACAGCCCACATATGGGGCTTGCCAAGCCCCTAGTCCCCCAATCTCAACCAGAGTTAGAGATGTCTAGTCACCCCTACACAGGGCTCTGCTCTGGAATCCCTCTTTGGTGGGAAACCTGAGGTTAAAAAAAAAAATACAGGAAGTACTCTTCCTATCCACAGAATGATCCCAACCACTTGGGATCAGGCCAAATCACCAGAGAAAGACTTGTCCATGGCCCTTGAGGACACCCCGACATTCCACGGCCACCGTAGGCACAAAATCCAGAGACAAAAGCCTGAGCAAACGCCACATACTCGCCCTTTGTTCATAGCCCGGAAAATTCTCACGGTCTGCAGATCGAGCTTTTTATCCCCAAACCTAAGCTGAGTTTGTGTTTTCAGACTTCTGTCCCCACAGTCCTGGCCCACACACATTCCAAGCTGGGGCCCCTGGAGCCACACCTGAGGACTGTGGCTTCCTTCTCCAGGGGAATTCTGCCATTTCCATTGGCCACAACCCTATAGATTAGGAGAAACCTCCAAACTCCCCGAGGCCATCCCAATAGTTTTGGCTGCCCAGGACAAACAGGGATGATCTTTCACGAGTTAGGAAACTACCTCCACTCAGACCCAGAGACAGATATCCCCATAGAATAAAATTGAACTGGACAGGCACTTAGGCCCTAATCAGATCCATTGCTTTTGTTTCCAGGCATCTCTCCTCAGAGGCCTGGTTACCAATACCAGCATATGGGGGATTACTGAGGCACTCATAGAAAAATCTCGTCTCCACATAGGAAATGTACTCTTTGGAGCTCTATAAAAAACTCTGTTTAGGAGAATCTTTCAGGGCCCCAGATCAAGCGCCCCATTCCAAGGTCTCCATGGACTTAAACCGACATTATGATCTATCCTCGGTAGAGACCATGTCAACTCATGCCCCTTGGTTTCTCCCCCAGGGCCTGCAGATCAAACCTGCCTTGTTGCTAGGAGACAACTAGAATGGGAGGCGGGCTGCCCAGGCATCCATCCTTAGATCCCTGCTCTGGATAACTTCCTTATGGGATGTCCCGGAGACATCCAACTGGTCTCAAGTGTCCCACAGAAGGAATCTTTGCAGTCTGGTGCATCTCACAACTCCCATTGTGGGAAAATCTTCATGGCCTCTTGAGACGCTCCACTTTATAAAGGGGCCATCATGGACAGAAACTCCAACCTGAGCAAACGTCTGATATTCGCCCTGGCTTCAGGTGCATGAGATCTTGATTCAGCTCTGTTGAGTGTCCCTTCTGTGCCCTCACCCCAAAAACTAAGCCTAGCTAGTGTTCTCAGACTACCGTCCTCACACCCCTGGCCCAAAAGCCCTACAGTTTGGCAATACTGTGGCCACAATGCAGCACTCTGCCTGCCCTCCAGAAGAAAAACTTTGCCTTATGGAGCTACCTAGAAACCCGAATGAGGATCAACTGAACGCCACTCGACTGCACCCCAAATATACAGTCTACCCTGTCTAATGCCCTGTCTGACACAGCATGAGCCCACACCTCCAGACCTACGCTCAACAGCTAGCCACACACTGAGCTCATTGTACCCATCAGGTCCTTAGGTCTTCATCTCTTCCCAACCTCGGTTTTCGGGTTTCAGAACCTAGACCTAAACTGCAATCACTGTCCAGGGGTGAACGTGATGCAGAAATCACAACACTTCCTTCGCCATGGCCGGAAACCTTGTGGTTGGCATATTCTCCAACGTTCAGTGTAGGAGAATCCAGCGTGGCCCATGAGGCCCTTCCCATGCTTGAGGGCCTTGTTGGGCACAAATAGGCATTGTGACCCACAGCATGAGCCCTGTCCTCAAGGAAGACCTCTCAGTGTCTGAATCAAGAGCCCACATATTGGACTTGCCATGACCCTAGGCCCCCAAACTTAAACCGAGGTGGGGTTATCCAGTTGTCCCTACCAAGGACTCTGCTCTGGAATCCCTCTTTTATTGGCACACATGAGGTATATAAAATAAAATAAAAAAACAGAAAGGACACCTCCCATCCCACAGAATGTACCCAAACTCTTGGGATTGGGGCAAATCCTCAGAGAAGGAAAGCCGTCTACAACTGATGAGGCCACGCCAGCATTCGACCCACATTGTTGACACAAATCCAGAGACAAAACCTGAGCAAGCACCTCAAACTCACCCTTTTTCATATCCCGAAGTGTTATCACGGTCTGTAGATTAGGCGTGCCATACCTATGTCCCCAATCCTAAGTGGAATTTGTGTTTTCAGACTTCTGTCCCCACAGGCCTGGCCCACACACCCTCAAAGCTGGGCCCCTAGAGCCAAACTCAGAACTGTGCCTGTCCTCTCCAGGGGATTTCTGCCCATTCCATTGGCCACAACCCTATAGATTAGGAGAAACTACAAAATCCCGAGGCCATTCCCAATATTATAGGCTGCCCAGGACAAACAGGGGCGATCTGACACAAGCCGAGCAACTACCTCCCCTCAGAACCATAGACACGTATCCCCAGGAAAGATATTGAACCGGACAGGTACCTAGGCCCTAATCATATCCATTGCCTTTGTTTCCAGACATCTCTCCTCAGAGGCCTGGTTTCCAATATCAGCATATGGGAGATTCCTTAGGCACTCATCACAACAATTCTCTTCTCTACATAGGAAACGTACTCTTTAGAGCTCCATCAAAACCTCCGGTTATGAACATCCCTCAAGGCCCCGGATCAAGCACCCCATTCCAAGGTCTCCGTGGACACAAATGCACATTATGACCCATCGTCAACTCACCCATTTCAACACACCCGCCTCGGTTACTACCCTAGATCCAGCAGATCGAACTTGCCTTGGCGCTATGAGACACCTGGAATGGGAGGCAGGCTGCCCAGGCATCCATCCTTAGAACCCTGCTCTGGATAACTTCCTTATGGGATGTCCTGGAGCCATCCAGCAGTTCTCGACTGTCCCACGGAAGGAATCATTGCGGTTTGGAGCATCTCACAATTCCCATCGTGGGAAAACCTCCATGGCCTCGTGACACCCTCCCCTTCATGAAGGGGCCGTCATGGACAGAAACTCCAACCTGAGCCAACGTCTGATCCTAGCTCTGTCTTCAGGTACACGGGATCGCGAATCATCTCGGCAGAGGGTTCCTGCCGTCCCCTCACCCCAAAATCTAAGTCTGGCCTGTGTTCTCAGAATTTTTTCCTCACACTCCTGGCCCACAAGCCTTCCAGTTTGGGAATTCTGGAGCCACTATGTGGCACTGTGTCTTCCTTCCAGAAGAAAAACTTTGCCTTCTGGGGCTACCCAGTAACCACAAATGAGTACCAACCTGCACGAAACTCGACTGCACCCCAATGATACAGTCTAGCCTGGGCACTAATTCCCTGTCTGCCACAGACTGAGCGGGCACCACCCAACCCACACTCAACAGCTGGCCGAACACTGAGCACATCAGACACACCTTGGCCTTAGGTCTTCATCTGTTCCCAACCTCAGTTTTCAGTCTTCAGAACCTAGACCTTCAATCCAATCACAGTCCAGGAGTGAACGTGTTGCAGAAATTAGAACACCTTCTTCCCCATAGCCAGAAAACTTGTGGTTGCCATATTGTGCAACGTTCAGTGTAGGAGAAACCAGCATGGTACATTAGGCCATGCCCTGACTTGAGGGGCTCCTTGGGCACAAAAACACATTGTGAAACTCAATGTGAGCCATATGCTCATGGAAGGCCTCTCAGTGTCTGGACCAAGAGCCCACATATGGGGCTTGCCATGTTCTTAGGTCCCAATATTAACCAGAGTTCTGGTTGTCCATTCGCCCCTCCCCAGGACTATGCTGTGGAATCCCTCTTTTGGTGGTCCACCTGAGGTAAAAAAAAAAAAAAAAAAAAAAAACAGAAAGGCCTCCTCCCTTCCCACAGAATGACCCCAAACTCTTGGGATTGATTCAAATCCGAAGAAAGGGAGCCACATCGATGGCCCATGAGGACACCCGGACATTCCATGACAATCGGTGACATATCCAGAAAAAAATAAGCATGAGCGAGCACCTCACTTTCGCCCTTGTTCATATCCCGAAGAGTTCTCCTCACGGTCTATATATCGGGCCGGCCATACCTACAGACCCAAACCTAAGTGGAGTTTGTGTTTTCAGACTTTTGTCCAAATAGCCCTGGACCACACACGCTCCACACTTGGGTCCCTGGAGCCACACCTCAGGACTGTGCTTCCCTTTCAAGAGAATTCTTCCCATTCCATTGGCCACAACCTTGCAAATTAGGAAAAACCTCCAAAGTTACCGAGGCCATCCCAATAGTGTAGGCCGCCCAGGACAAACAGGTGTGATCTCAAACCAGCTGAGCAACTACCTCCACTCAGACAAAAGATGTCCCCAGAGAAGAATATTGATCCGGACAGGCCCCTAGGCCCTAATCAGATCCATTGCTTTGGTTTCCAGGCATCTGTCCTCAGAGGCCTCATTTCCAATACCAGCAAATGATGGTTTCCTGAGGCACCAATAAGAACAAATCTCGTCTCCCCATGGAAAACTTGCTCATTGGAGCTTTGTTATAACCTCCGGTTAGGAGAATCCTTCAGGGCCCTGGTGCCACTGCCCCATACCAAGGTCTCAATGGACTCAAACCAACATTAAGACCATCCTCAGGAAAGTCCATTTCAACTCATTTAAGACCATCCTCAGGAAAGTCCATTCCAACTCAGCCCCCTCTGATGCTACCCCAAGCCAGCAGATCAAACGTTTCTTGTTGCTAGGAGACAATTGGAATTGAGGCTGTCTGCCCAGGCATCCATACTTAGAACCCTGTTCTGGAAAAATACCTTATGAGACGTCCTGGAGCCATCCAACAAATCTTAATTGTCCCACAGAAGGAATCCTTGCGGTTTGGAGCATCTCACAACTCTAATAGTGGGAAAACCCCCATGGCCTCATAATGCCCCCCCCCCTTCATGAAGGGGCCAACATGGACAGAAACTCCAACCTGAGCCAAAGTCTGATCCTCGACCTGACTTCAGACTCATGAGATCTCAATTCAGCTCTGCAGAGTGTGCCTGCCATGTCCATTCCCCGAAACCTAAGCCTAGCTTGTGTTCTCAGACTTCCGTCCTTACTCTCCTGGCCCACAAGCCCTCCAGTTTGGGAATTCCGAAGCCACAATGCAGCACTCTGCCTGCCCTCCAGAAGAAAAACTTTGCCCTATGCTGCTAATAAGAAACCCCAAATGATTATCTAATGCTTGCCACTCGACTGTAAAGCAATTATACAGCCTACCCTGAATACTAATGCCCTGTCTGGCACAGCCTGAGACAAGACATCCCAAACGACACCTAGACAGCTGGCTCCAACCTGGACACAAGGGACCCGCTATGGCTGTAGTTCGTCATCTCTTCCCAACCTCGGTTTTCAGGCTTCAGAACCTAGTCCTTATCTCCAATCACTGCCCAGGGGTAAACGTGATGCAGAAATTAGAATTCCTCCTACCCCATGGCCAGAAACCTTGTGGTTGGCATGTTGTACAACGTTCAATGTGGGAAAACCTGCATTGTGGAAAGGCCACGCCAGTGCTTGAGGGCCGCCTAGGGCACAGACATGCATTGTGACCTGTAGCGTGAGTCCCGTATTAAAGTAACGCCTCTCAGTGGCTGGACCAAGATCCTGCCTATGGGGCTTGTCATATCCATAGACCCCCAGGCTTAACCAGAGAGCGAGTATTCCAGTTGTCAGTACCCACTGCTATGCTCCAGAATCCCTCTACTGGGGGGCACATGAAGCAGAAAACAGGACTCTTCCCTTCCCACAGAATGACTCCAAACTCTTGGGGGCTGGACAAACTACCAGAGAGGGAGACTTCTACAACCCATGAGGCAACTCCTACATTAAACGGCCATTGTGGACAAAATATCCAGAGACAAAAGACTGAGCGACTGCCTCCCTCTCACCCTTCTTTCATATCCAGAGGAGCTCCCCTCATGGACTGTAGATCAGGCCTGCCATAACCTCGGACCCAAACCTGAGCTGAGTTTGGGTTTTTGGATGTCTTTCTGCACAGCCGTGGCCCACACCGCCTCCAGGCTGGGGTCTTTGGAGCCACACCCCAGAACTGTGCCTGCTCTCTCCTAAGAAACTGCCCGTTCCATTGGCCACAACACTACAAAATAGTACAAACCTCAAGGTCCCCAAGGACATCCCACTACCGCAAGCCGCACTGGACCAACAGGGGCATTATGACACCAGCTGAGCAACTACTACCTCCATGCAGACACACAGACTGATATCCGCAGAGACAGAAGATTGAACCAGACAGGCCCCTAGGCCCTATTATGAACTCTGGCTTTGGTGTCCAGGTATCACTCCTCAGAGGCCTGGGTTCGAAGACCAGCATATGGTGCTATCCTGAGGCACCAGACAGAACACCTCTCATCTCCACATGGAAAGCTTCCTTGTTGGAGTTGTGTCAAACCCTTCGGGTTGGAGAATCCTGCAGAGTCCCTTAGCTACTGCCACATTCGAAGGTCTCCATGGCCACCAACCCACATTATGACTCATCCTCAGGAAAGTCCATTTAAACTCAGCCTTCTGGGTAGCTCACCCAAGTGCCCGCAGATTGAGCGTGCCTTGTCTCGACCAGGCAATGGGAAGGTGAGTTGGCGTTTCTCGGCATCCATGCTTAGGCCCCTGCTCTCGAGTCTTTCTGTATGGGGCATCCTGGAACCATCCAATAGTACTCGACTGTCCTGAAGAAGGAAACTTTGAAGTTTGGAGCAGCTCACAACTCCCAGCGTAGGGAAACCTCCCTGGCCTCATGACGCCCCCACCCCCTTCAGGAAGGGGCCGTCATGGACACAAACTCCAGCTTGAGGCAACATCTGATACTCGCCCTGACATCAGATGCAGGAGATCTCGATTCAGCCTCTGCACAGTGGGCCCAAACCTCGTGCTAACTTGTGTTTTCAGACTTCCTTCCTCACACTCCTGGCAAACATGTCCTCAAGACTTGGAATTCTGGAACCAAAATGCAGCCCTATGCTGGCCATCCAGAAGAAAAACGTTGCTCTATGGGGATCTCCATAAACCCCAAATGAGGATCAACCTGCTCGGTTCTCGACCTCACCACAATTGGATTGTTCGTCTTGTCCATTCATCCCTCCCCAGAGCTCTGCTTTGGAATCCCTCTTTTGGTGGGACTCCTGAGGTAACAAAACTAAAAGGACTCCTCCCATCCTTCAGATTGACCCCCAACAATTGGGATTGGACCAAATTCACAGAGAGGAAGTCTCGTCCATGGCCCATGAGGCCTCCCCGAGATTCCACAGCCATCGTTGACAACAAATCCAGAGACAAAAGTCTGAGCAAGCGCCTCACGCTCGCTCTTTTGTCGTATCCCGAAGAGTTCTCCTCACGGTCTGTATATCGGGCCTGCCATACCTACTTCCCAAACCTAAGCCGAGTTTGTGTTTTCAGACTTCTGTCCCCACATTCCTGGCCCACAGACCCTTCAGTCTGGGGCCCCTGGAGCCACACATCAGGACTGTGCCTGTCCATACCACGGGAATTCTGCCCATTCCATTGTCCACAATCGTACAAATTAGGAAAAACCTCCAGAGTCCCCAAGGACATCCCAATAATGTCGGCCGCCCAGGACACACAAGGGTCCTCTGAAACCAGCTGAGCATCTACCTCTACTCAGCGTAGATGGATGTCCCCAGGGAAGAAGATTGAATCAGACAGGCCCCTAGGCCTGAATCAGATTCATTGCTTTTGGTTACATGTATCCCTCCTCAGAGGCCTGCTTTCCAATATTAGCATATGGGGATTTCATGAGGCAGCAATCAGAACAAATCTCTTCTCCACATGGGAAAATTATCCTTTGAAGATGTCTCAAAACCTCCAGTTAGGAGAATCATTCAGGGCCTGTGTGCCACTGCCCCATTACAAGGTCTCCATGGACAGAAATCCACATTAGAACCCATCCGCAGGAAATTCCATTTCAACTCAGCTCCCTTGGTTGCTTCCCCAGAGCAAGCACACTGAACCTGTCTTGACTAGGAGACAATTGGAATGCGAGTCGGGCTGCCCAACCATCCATCCTTAGAGCTCTGCTCTGGCGTCGTTCCGTATGGGATGTCCTGGAGCCATCCAACAGGTCTCAAATATCCAGCAGAAGGAGTCCTTGAGTTTTGGAGCATCTCACAACTCCCAACCTGGGAAAATTTAGATGGCTTTGTGATGCCCCCCCCCATTTATGAAGGGGAAATCATGGACAGGAACTCCAAACTAAGCCAACGTCTGATCCTCACCCTGAATTCAGATGCACGAAATCTCGATGCAGCTCTGCAGAGTGTGCTTTCCTTGCCCTCGCCCTGAAACCTATGACTAACTTGTGTTCTCAGACTTCCCTCCTCACACTCCGGGCCCCCAAGCCCTCACATTTGGAAATTCGGGACACAAAATGAAGCATTCTGCCTGCCTTCCAGAAGAAAAATTTTGACCTATGGAGTTTCTCAAATAACCCAAATGAGGATAGACATACACGGCACTCGAATGTACCCTAATTAGATACTCTAACCTGGCCACTAATACACTGTCTGATACAGAGTGAGCCCGGACCTCCTGACCAAAACCGAGACCGCTGACTGCACACTGAGAACATCACACCCGCCATGGTCTTAGCTCGTTATCTCTTCCCAACCTAACTTTTCAGGCTTCAGAACTTAGACCTTAACTCCAAGCAAGGGTTGAATGTGATGCAGAAATCAGAACTCCTCCTTACCCAAGGCAAGAAGCCTTGTGGTTGGTATGTTGTCAAACGATCAGTGTAGGAGAAACCAGCATTCACCCTGAGGCCCCGCCCATTCTTGAGTGCGACGAGGGCATAAACACGCATTGTGACACTCAGCGTGAGTCCTGTCCTCTAGTAAGACCTCACAGTGGCTTGACCATTAGATGTCATAATGGGCTTGACATGTCCCTAGGCCCCAATTTTTAACCAGATTTCTGGTTGTCCAGTTGCCCCTCCCCAGGGCTCTACTCTGGAATCCCTCATTTGGTGGGACACCTGAGGCTAAAAAACAAAACAAAACAAAACAACAACAACAACAACAACAACAAAAATAATCGGACTTCTTCCATCCCAAAGAATGACCTCAAACTCTTTGGACAAGGCCAAACCCCAGATAATAAGACTCATCCTTTTCCCATGAAGTCACCCGGAAATTTCACGACCATGAGTGACACGATATCCAGAAACAAAAACTTGAGCAGGAGCCTCACACTCGCCCTTTTTTCATATCCTGAAGAGTTCTCCTCAAGGTCTGTAGATCAGTCCTGCCATACCTATGACCCGAAACATAAGCCGAGTTTGTGTTTTCAGACAACTGTCCAAACAGCCCTGGCCTAAACACCCTACAGGTTCAGGCCCCTGGAGCCAACCTGAGGACTGTACTTGCCCTCTCCAAGGGAATTCTGTGTGCCCATTCCAATGGCCACAACCCTACTAATAGGATAAACCTACAAAGTCCCTGAGGCCATCCCAATATTTGTGGATTCCCAGGACAAACAGGGCCAATCTGGGCCCATCTGAGCGCCTACCGGCACTCAGACCCGTAGACTGATGGCCCCGGAGGTAAAAAGGAACGAAGAGGCCCCTAGGCACCTATCGGATCCATTGCTTTGGTTTCCAGGCATCTCTCCTCAGAGGCCGGGATTTCAATAACAGCATATGGCTGTTTCTTGACTCACCCATCAGAACAAACCTCGTCTACACACGGGAAACTTGCACGATGGAGCTGTGTGAAAGCCTCTCTTTAGGAGAACCCTTCATGGCCCCAGTGCCACCGCTTCATTCCAAGGTCTCCATAGACACAAAATCATATTAGGACACATCCACGGGAGAGTCCATTTCAACTGAGCGTATTCGGTTGCTCCGCGAGATCCAGCAGATCTAACTTGTCTTGTTGCTAGGAGACAATTGAAATGCGAGGTGGCCTACCTCACCATCCATCCTTAGAACCCTGCTCAGAATCATTGTCCTGGAGCCAACCAACAGGTCTCAATTGTCCTGCAGGGAATCTTTGCAGTTGGGAGCTTCTCACAACTCCCATCGTGAGAAAACCACATGGCCTCGTGATCCCAACCCCTTCATGAAGGGGCCATCAGGGACATAAGGTCCAACCTGAGAAATAGTCTGATCCTCACCCTGACTTCAGATGCACGAGATCTCGGTTCAGGTCTGTATATTGTGCCTGCCATGTCCTCACCCAGAAACCTAAGCCTAGCTTGTGTCCTCAGACTTCCGTCCTCAGACTAATGGCCCACAAGCCCTCCAGTTTGGCAACCCAGAATTACAATGCAGCACACTGCTTGCGCTCCACAAGATAAACATTGCCGTCTGGCGCTACCCAAAAACCCCAAATGAAGATCTACCTGCACGCCACTTGGCTATACCAAAAATATATAGGCTTACCTGGGCAATAATGCCCTTTCTGACAGAGCCTGAGCCTGGACTTCCTGGCCCCACCCAGAGAGCTTGCGGCTCACTGAGCACATAGGACCACCCATTGCCTTAGATGGTTATCTCTTCCCAACCTAGGTTTTGAGGATTCAGAATCTAGACCTTATCTCCAATCACTGCCCAGGTTTGAAAATGATGTAGAAATCAGAACTCCTGCCCAATGGCAAGAACCTTGTGGTTGGCTTGTTGTCCAACGTTCAGTGTAGTGGAAACCTGTTTGTCCGATGAGGCCCCGCCATTGCTCGCGGGCCACATAGGTGGCAAACTCACATTGTGACCCTCAGCCTTAGCCCAGTCCTCAGGTAAGGCCTCTCAGTGGCTGGATGAAGAGACAGCATATTGGGCTTGCCATGCCCATAGGCCCCAATTTTTAACCATAGTTCGGGTTGTCCCTTCACTCTTCCCCAGGGCTCTGCTTTGGAATTCCGCTTTTGGTGGGACACCTGAGGTACCAACCCTGAAAGGAGTACTCCATCCAACAGATTGACGAAAAACAATTGGGATCGGGCCAAATCCACAGAGAGCAAGATTCGTCCATGGCCCATGAGGCATCCTCGACATTCCACGGCCATCGCGGAAACAAAATCCAGAGACAAAAGCCTGAGCAAGCGCCTCAGACTCGCACTATCTTCATATCCTGAAGTTGTCTTCTCATGGTTTGTAGATCGGGCCTGCCATACCTACGTCCGCAAACATAAGCTGAGATTGTATTTTCAGACTTCTGTCCTTAACGTCCTGGGCCACACACCATCCAGGCTGGGGACCCTGGAGCCACACATTAGGACTGTGACTACCCAATCCATGGGAATTCTGCCCATTCCATTGTCCCAAATCGTACAAATTAGGAGAACCCTCCAAAGTCCCTGAGGCCATCCCAATAGTATAGGTCGCCAGGGACAAAAAAGGTCAGTCTGACACCAGCTGAGCATCTACCTCCACTCATACTCTAGATGGATGTCCCCAGAGAAGAAGATTGAACCAGACAGGACCCTAGGCCAAAATCGGATCCATTGCTTTGGTTTAAAGGCATGTCTCCTCAAAACCCTGGATTCCAATACCAGCATTGGTGTTTTCCTGAGGCAAACATCAGAACCAAACTCGTCTCCACAAGGAAACTTGTGCATGGGAGCTATGTCAAAATCTTAGGAGAATACTTCAGGGTCCCGGTGCCACCGCCCCATTTAAAGGCCCTCATGGACACAAACACACATTAGACCCATCCTCAGGAAAGTCCAATTCAACTCAGCGACCCCGGTTGCTCCCGCAGACCCATCAGATCTAAACTGTCTTGTCGCTAGGAGACAATTGGAATGCGGGGCGGGCTTCCCAGGCATTCATCCTCGAACGTTGGTCTGGACTCATCCATATGGGATGTCCTGTAGCTGTCCAAGAGGTCTCAATTGTCCCGCGGAAGGAATCTTTGGAGGGAGCATCCCACCACTCCCAACGTGGGAAAACCTCCACGCTCTCGAGAATCCGCTCACTTCATGAAGGGGCCGTCATGAACAGAAAATCCAAACTGAGCCAACGTCTGATCCTCGCTCTGACTTCAGATGCATGAGATATTGCTTCAGATCTTCAGGAGGTACATGCCGTGCCCTCGCCCTTAAACCCAAGTCTAGCTTGTGTTCTCAGACTTCCATCCTCACTCTCCTGGCCCCGAAGAGCACAAATTTGGCAATTCCGGACCATCATTGCAGCACTATGCCTGCCCTCTAGAAGAAAGATATTGCCTAATGAGCTGCCCAGGCAGCTGAAATGAGAATAAACCTACTAGGCACTCGAATGTACCCAAATTATAGAGTCTAACCTAGGCAGTAATACACTGTCTGACAAAACCTGAGCCGGGACCTCCTGAGAAACACCCAGACACTGACCGCACAGGTCCAGGCTCAGGCTGTGTCAGAAAGGCATTAGTGCCCAGGTCAGCCTATATATTTGGGGTACAGACGAATGGCGTGCAGGTTGATCCTCAGTTGGGGTTTCTGGGTAGTCCAGAAAAAATTCCCCAAACTCTTTGGACGGGGCCAAACCCCCAAAGAGTAAGACTCGTTCATTTCCCATGAAGTCACCCGGAAATTTCACGACCATGAGTGACACGAATTCATCCCTAAGGATGAATGCTGGTTTCTCCTACACTGAACGTAGGACAACATGGAAACCATGCGGTTTCTTGCCATGGGTAAGGAAGAGTTCTGATTTCTGCATCACAGTCACCCCTGGGCAGAGATTGGAGACAAGGTCTAGGTTCTGAAGCCTGAAAACTGAGGTAGGGAAGAGATGATAACCTAAGGCCATGGCGGGTCTGATATGCTCAGTGTGCGGTCAGCTGTCTGGGTGTTGCTCAGGAGGTCTCAGCTCAGGTTGTGTCAGACTGTGCATTACTGCCCAGGTTAGACTATATAATTTGGGTACATTCGAGTGCCGTGTAGATTTATTCTCATTTAATGTGCCCGGGCAGCTCATTAGGCAATATATGTTTTCTAGAGGGAAGGCAGAGTGTTGCAATGATGTTCCGGAATTGCCAAACATTTGGGCTTCGGGGCCAGGAGTGTGAGGATGGAAGTCTGAGAACACAAGCTAGACTTGGGTTTCAGGGCGAGGGCACGGCATGTACCCCCTGAAGATCTGAAGCAATATCGCATGCATCTGAAGTCAGAGCGAGGATCAGACGTTGGCTCAGCTTGGATTTTCTGTTCATGACGGCCCCTTCATAAAGGGAGACGAATCTCGAGGCCGTGGAGGTTTTCCCACGTTGGGAGTGGTGGGATGGATGCCCCCTCCTAGGATTCCTTCTGCGGGACAATTGAGTCCTGTTGGACAGCTCCAGGACATCCCATATGGATGAGTCCAGACCAACGTTCGAGAATGGATGCCTGGGAAGCCCGCCTAGCATTCCAATTGTCTCCTAGCGACGAGACAGTTAAATCTGATGGCTCTGCGGGAGCAACCGGGGTGGCTGAGTGAAATGGACTTTCCTGAGGATGGGTCTAATGTGTGTTTGTGTCCATGAGGGCCTTGGAATAGGGCGGTGGCACCGGGACCCTGAAGTATTCTCCTAAGCTTTTGACATAGCTCCCATGCACAAGTTTCCTTGTGGAGACGAGGTTTGTTCTGATGGGTGCCTCGGGCAAACCCCAAAGCTGGTATTGGAATCCAGGGTTTTGAGGAGACATGCCTGTAAACCAAAGCAATGGATCCGATTTTGGCCTAGGGTCCTGTCTGGTTCAATCTTCTTCTCTGGGGACATCCATCTAGGGTATGAGTGGAGGTAGATGCTAAGCTGGTGACAGACTGACCTTTTTTGTCCCGGGCGACCTATACTATTGGGATGGCCTCAGGGACTTTGGAGGGTTCTCCTCATATGTACGATTTTGGACAATGGAATGGGCAGAATTCCCATGGATTGG
This sequence comes from Mustela putorius furo, assembly GCF_011764305.1. Taxonomy (NCBI): domain Eukaryota; kingdom Metazoa; phylum Chordata; class Mammalia; order Carnivora; family Mustelidae; genus Mustela; species Mustela putorius. The sequence goes on along the minus strand of NW_025422289.1, from coordinate 32,800 downwards.
GTAGGCACAGTCCTAATGTGTGGCTCCAGTGTCCCCAGCCTGGAGGGTGTGTGGCCCAGGACTTTGAGGACAGAAGTCTGAAAACACAAACTCAGCTTATGATTGGGGACGTAGGTATGGCAGGCCCAATCTACAAACCATGAGAAGACATCTTCAGGATATGAAGATAGGGCGAGTCTGAGGTGCTTGCTTAGGCTTTTGTCTCTGGATTTTGTATCAGCGATGGCCATGGAATGTCGAGGAGGCCTCATGGGCCATGGACGAATCTTGCTCTCTGTGGATTTGGCCCGATCCCAATTGTTTTTCGTCAATCTGTTGGATGGAGTACTCCTTTCAGGGTTGTTACCTCAGCTGCCCACCAAAAGAGGAATTCCAGAGCAGAGCCCTGGGGAAGAGTGAAGGGACAACATGAACTATGGTTAAAAATTGAGGCCTAGGGGCATGGCAAGCCCAATATGCTGTCTCTTCATCCAGCCACTGAGAGGCCTTACCTGAGGACTGGGCTAAGGCTGAGGGTCACAATGTGTGTTTGTGACCAATGTGGCCCGCAAGCATGGGCGGGGCCTCATGGGCCACACTGGTTTCCACTACACTGAACGTTGGACAGCAAGCCAACCACAAGATTTCGTGCCATTGGGAAGGAGTTCTGATTTCTGCATCATTTTCAAACCTGGGCATTGATTGGAGATAAGGTCTAGGTTCTGAAGCCTGAAAACTGGGGTTGGGAAGGGATAACGACCTAAGGCCATGGGGGGTCTGATGTTCTCAGATTGTAGCCAGCTGACTGGGTGGGCCTAGGATGTTCAGGCTCAGGCTGTGTCAGAAAGGGCATTATTGCCCAGGTCATCCTATATATTTTGGGTATATCCAAGTGTCGTGCAGGTTGATCTTCATTTGGGGTTTCTAGGTAGACCCAGATGGCAATGTATTTCTTCTGCAGGGCAGGTAGAGCGCTGCATTGTAGTTCTGGATTGCCAAACTGGAGGGCTTGTGAGCCAGTAGTCTGTGGACAGAAGTCTGAGGACACAAGCTAGGCTTAGGTTTCTGGGTGAGGACATTACAGGCACAATCTACAGACCTGAACCGAGATCTCGTGCATCTGAAGTCAGGGTGAGGATCAGACGATCGCTCAGGTTGGACCTTATGTCCCTGAGGGCCCCTTTATGAAGGGGGGGGATGATGAGGCCATGGGGGTTCTCTCACGATGGGAGTTCTGAGAAGCTCCCAACTGCAAAGATTCTTCTGCAGGACAATTGAGACCTGTTGGTTGGCTCCAGGCCAACGATTCCGAGCAGGGTTTTAAGGATGGATGGCGGGATAGGCCACCTCACATTCCAATTGTCTCCTAGCAACAAGACAAATTAGATCTGCTGAATCTCGCGGAGGAACCAAATACGCTCAGTTGAAATGGACTCTCCTGTGGATGGGTCCTAATGTGTTTTTGTGTCTATGGAGACCTTGGAATGAAGCGGTGGCACTGGGGCCCTGAAGGTATCTCCTAAACAGAGGCTTTGACACAGCTCCCACGTGCAAGTTTCCCATGTGTAGATGAGATTTGTACTGATGTGTGAGTCAAGAAACAGCCATATGCTGGTATTGAAATCCAGTCCTCTGAGTAGAGATGCCTGGAAAACAAACCAATTGATCCGATTAGTGCCTAAGGGCCTGTTCTTTTCTTTTTACCTCTGGGGACATCAGTCTACGGGTCTGAGTGCAGGTAGGTTCTCAGATAGGCTCAGATTACTCTTGTTTTTCCTGGGAAGCCACCACTATTGGGATGGCCTCAGGGACTTTGGAGGTTTATCCTTTTAGTAGGGTTGTGGCCTTTGGAATGGGCACACAGAATTCCCTTGGAGAGGGCAAGTACAGTCCTCAGGTTGGCTCCAGGGGCCTGAACCTGTAGGGTGTTTAGGCCAGGGCTCTTTGGACATTTGTCTGAAAACACAAACTCGGCTTATGTTTCGGGTCATAGGTATGGCAGGACTGATCTACAGACCTTGAGGAGAACACTTCAGCTTATGAAAAAAGGGCGAGTGTGAGGCTCTTGCTCAAGTTTTTGTCTCTGGATATCGTGTCACTCATGTCGTGAAATTTCCGGGTGACTTCATGGGAAATGGATGAGTCTTATTCTCTGGGGTTTGGCCTTGTCCAAAGAGTTTGAGGTTATTCTGTGGGATGGAAGAAGTCCGTTTTTTTGTTGTTGTTGATTTGTTTTGTTTTGTTTTTCAACCTCCGGTGTCCCATCAAATGAGGGATTCCAAAGTAGAGCCCTGGGGAGGGGCGACTGGACAACCAGAAATTTGGTTAAAAATTGGGGCCTTGGGACATGTCAAGCCCATTATGACATCTAATGGTTCAGCCACTGAGAGGACGTACTAGAGGACAGGACTCACGCTGAGTGTCACAATGCGTGTTTATGCCCTCGTCGCACTCAGGAATTGGCGGGGCCTCAGGGTGAATGCTGGTTTCTCCTAAACTGATCGTTGGACAACTTTCCAACCACAAGGATTCTTGCCTTGGGTAAGGAGGAGTTCTGATTTCTGCATCACATTCAACCCTTGTCAGGGCTTGGAGTTATGGTCTAAGTTCTGAAGCCTGAAAAGTTAGTTTGGGAAGAGATAACGAGCTAATACCATGGCGGTTGTGATGTTCTCAGTGTGCGGTCAGCTGTCTCGCTTTTGGTCAGGAGGTCCGGGCTCACTATGTATCAGACAGTGTATTAGTGGCCAGGTTAGATTATCTAATTTGGGTACATTCGAGTGCCGTGTATGTCTATCCTCATTTGGGTTATGTGAGAAACTCCATAGGTCAAAATTTTTCTTCTGGAAGGCAGGCAGAATGCTTCATTTTGTGTCCCGAATTTCCAAATGTGAGGGCTTCTGGGCCAGGAGTGTGAGGACGGAAGTCTGAGAACACAAGCTAGTCATAGGTTCCAGGGCGAGGGCAAGGAAAGCACACTCTGCAGAGCTGCATCGAGATCTCATTGATCTGAATTCAGGGTGAAGATCAGACGTTGGCTTAGGTTGGAGTTCCTGTACATGATTTCCCCTTCATATTGGGGGGGGGGCATCACAAAGCCATCTAGATTTTCCCAGGTTGGGAGTTGTGAGATGCTCCAAAACTCAAGGATTCCTTCTGCTGGACATTTGAGACATGTTGGATGGCTCCAGGACATCCCATACGGAACGCCAGAGCAGAGCTCTAAGGATGGATGGTTGGGCAGCCCGCCTCGCATTCCAATTGTCTCCTAGTCAAGACAGGTTCAGTGTGCTCGCTCTGGGGGAGCAACCAAGGGAGCTGAGTTGAAATGGAATTTCCTGCGGATGGGTTCTAATGTGGATTTCTGTCCATGGAGACCTTGTAATGGGGCAGTGGCACACAGGCCCTGAACGATTCTCCTAACTGGAGGTTTTGAGACATCTTCAAAGGATAATTTTCCCATGTGGAGAAGAGATTTGTTCTGATTGCTGCCTCATGAAATCCCCTTATGCTAATATTGGAAACCAGGCCTCTGAGGAGAGATACCTGTAACCGAAAGCAATGAATCTGATTCAGGCCTATGGGCCTGTCTGATTCAATCTTCATCTCTGGGGACATCCATCTACGCTGAGTAGAGGTAGATGCTCAGCTGGTTTCAGATGACCCTTGTTTTTCCTGCGCGGCCTACATTATTGGGATGTCCTTGGGGACTCTGGAGGTTTTTCCTAATTTGTACGATTGTGGACAATGGAATGGGCAGAATACCCGTGGTATGGACAGGCACAGTCCTGATGTGTGGCTCCAGGGGCCCCAGCCTGAAGGGTCTGTGGGCCAGGAATGTGGGGACAGAAGTCTGAAAATACAAACTCGGCTTAGGTTTGGGAAGTAGGTATGGCAGGCCCGATCTACAGACCGTGAGGAGAATCTTCGGGATACGACAAAAGAGCGAGTGTGAGGCACTTGCTCAGACTTTTGTCTCTGGATTTGTTGTCAATGATGGCTGTGGAATCTCGGGGAGGCCTCATGGGCCATGGACGAGACTTCCTCTCTGTGAATTTGGTCCAATCCCAATTGTTTTGGGTCAATCTGAAGGATGGGAGGAGTCCTTTTAGTTTTGTTACCTCAGGTGTCCCACCAAAAGAGGGATTCCAAAGCAGAGCTCTGGGGAGGGATGAATGGACAACCCGAACAATCCAATTGGGGTGAGGTCGAGAACCGAGCAGGTTGATCCTCATTTGGGGTTTATGGAGATCTCCATAGAGCAACGTTTTTCTTCTGGAGGGCCAGCATAGGGCTGCATTTTGGTTCCAGAATTCCAAGTCTTGAGGACATGTTTGCCAGGAGTGTGAGGAAGGAAGTCTGAAAACACAAGGTAGCACGAGGTTTGGGCCCACTGTGCAGAGGCTGAATCGAGATCTCCTGCATCTGAGGTCAGGGCGAGTATCAGATGTTGCCTCAAGCTGGAGTTTGTGTCCATGACGGCCCCTTCCTGAAGGGGGTGGGGGCGTCATGAGGCCAGGGAGGTTTCCCTACGCTGGGAGTTGTGAGATGCTCCAAACTTCAAAGTTTCCTTCTTCAGGACAGTCGAGTACTATTGGATGGTTCCAGGATGCCCCATACAGAAAGACTCGAGAGCAGGGGCCTAAGCATGGATGCCGAGAAACGCCAACTCACCTTCCCATTGCCTGGTCGAGACAAGGCACGCTCAATCTGCGGGCTCTTGGGTGAGCTACCCAGAAGGCTGAGTTTAAATGGACGTTCCTGAGGATGAGTCATAATGTGGGTTGGTGGCATGGAGACCTTGGAATGTGGCAGTAGCTAAGGGACTCTGCAGGATTCTCCAACCTGAAGGGTTTGACACAACTCCAACAAGGAAGCTTTCCATGCGGAGATGAGAGGTGTTCTGTCTTGTGCCTCAGGATAGCCCCATATGCTGGTCTTCGAACCCAGGCCTCTGAGGAGTGATACCTGGACACCAAAGCCAGAGTTCATAATAGGGCCTAGGGGCCTGTATGGTTCAATCTTCTGTCTCTGCGGATATCAGTCTGTGTGTCTGCATGGAGGTAGTAGTTGCTCAGCTGGTGTCATAATGCCCCTGTTTGTCCAGTGCGGTTTGCGGTAGTGGGATGTCCTTGGGGACCTTGAGGTTTCTACTATTTTGTAGAGTTGTGGCCAATGGAACGGGCAGTTTCTTAGGAGAGAGCAGGCACAGTTCTGGGGTGTGGCTCCAGAGACCCCAGCCTGGAGGCGGTGTGGGCCACGGCTGTGCAGACAGACATCCAAAAACCCAAACTCAGCTCAGGTTTGGGGCCGAGGTTATGGCAGGCCTGATCTACAGTCCGTGAGGGGAGCTCCTCTGGATATGAAAGAAGGGTGAGAGGGAGGCAGTCGCTCAGTCTTTTGTCTCTGGATATTTTGTCCACAATGGCCGTTTAATGTAGGAGTTGCCTCATGGGTCATAGAAGTCTCCCTCTCTGGTAGTTTGTCCAGCCCCCAAGAGTTTGGGGTCATTCTGTGGGAAGGGAAGAGTCCTGTTTTCTGCTTCATGTGTACCCCCAGTAGAGGGATTCTGGAGCATAGCAGTGGGTACTGACAACTGGAATACTCGCTCTCTGGTTAAGCCTGGGGGCCTATGGATATGACAAGCCCCATAGGCAGGATCTTGGTCCAGCCACTGAGAGGCGTTACCTTAATACGGGACTCACGCTACAGGTCACAATACATGTCTATGCCCTAGGTGGCCCTCAAGCACTGGCGTGGCCTTTCCGACAATGCAGGGTTTCCCACATTGAACGTTGGACAACATGCCAACCACAAGGTTTCTGGCCATGGGGAAGGAGGAATTCTAATTTCTGCATCACTTTCACCCCTGGACAGTGATTGGAGATAAGGTCTAGGTTCTGAAGCCTGAAAACCGAGGTTGGGAAGAGACGACGAACTACAGCCATAGCGGGTCCCTTGTGTCCAGGTTGGAGCCAGCTGTCTAGGTGTCGTTTCGGGTGTCTTGTCTCAGGCTGTGCCAGACAGGGCATTTGTATTCAGGGTAGGCTGTATAATTGCTTTACAGTCGAGTGGCATGCATTAGATAATCATTTGGGGTTTCTTATTAGCAGCATAGGGCAAAGTTTTTCTTCTGGAGGGCAGGCAGAGTGCTGCATTGTGGCTTCGGAATTCCCAAACTGGAGGGCTTGTGGGCCAGGAGAGTGAGGATAGGATAGAGGTCTGAGAACACAAGCTAGGCTTAGGTTTCGGGGAATGGACATGGCAGGCACACTCTGCAGAGCTGAATTGAGATCTCATGGGCCTGAAGTCAGGTCCAGGATCAGACTTTGGCTCAGTTTGGAGAGTTTCTGTCCATGTTGGCCCCTTCATGAAGGGGGGGGGGGGCATTATGAGGCCATGGGGATTTTCCCACTATTAGAGTTGTGAGATGCTCCAAACCGCAAGGATTCCTTCTGTGGGACAATTAAGATTTGTTGGATGGCTCCAGGACGTCTCATAAGGTATTTTTCCAGAACAGGGTTCTAAGTATGGATGCCTGGGCAGACAGCCTCAATTCCAATTGTCTCCTAGCAACAAGAAACGTTTGATCTGCTGGCTTGGGGTAGCATCAGAGGGGGATGAGTTTGAAATGGACTTTCCTGAGGATGGTCTTAAATGAGTTGAAATGGACTTTCCTGAGGATGGTCTTAATGTTGGTTTGAGTCCATTGAGACCTTGGTATGGGGCAGTGGCACCAGGGCCCTGAAGGATTCTCCTAACCAGAGGTGATACAAAGCTCCAATGAGCAAGTTTTCCATGGGGAGACGAGATTTGTTCTTATTGGTGCCTCAGGAAACCAGCATTTGCTGGTATTGGAAATGAGGCCTCTGAGGAGAGATGCCTGGAAACCAAAGCAATGGATCTGATTAGGGCCTAGGGGCCTGTCCGGATCAATATTCTTCTCTGGGGACATCTTTTGTCTGAGTGGAGGTAGTTGCTCAGCTGGTTTGAGATCACACCTGTTTGTCCTGGGCGGCCTACACTATTGGGATGGCCTCGGTAACTTTGGAGGTTTTTCCTAATTTGCAAGGTTGTGGCCAATGGAGTGGGAAGAATTCTCTTGAATGGGAAGCACAGTCCTGAGGTGTGGCTCCAGGGACCCAAGTGTGGAGCATGTGTGGTCCAGGGCTATTTGGACAAAAGTCTGAAAACACAAATTCCACTTAGGTTTGGGTCTATAGGTATGGCCGGCCCGATATATAGACCGTGAGGAGAACTCTTCGGGATATGAACAAAGGGCGAAAGTGAGGTGCTTGCTCATGCTTATTTTTTTTTCTGGATATGTGTCACCGATTGCCATGGAATGTCCGGGTGTCCTCATGGGCCATCGATGAGGCTCCCTTTCTGGGGATTTGACCCAATCCCAAGAGTTTGGGGTCATTCTGTTGGAAGGGAGGAGGCCTTTTTTGTTTTTTTTTTTTTTTTTTTTTTTTTTTTTTTTTTTTTTTTTTTTTTTTTTAACCTCAGGTGGACCACCAAAAGAGGGATTCCACAGCAGAGTCCTGTTGAGGGGCGACTGGACAACCAGACCTCTGGTTAACACTGGGCTCAGGCTGAGGGTCACAATGTGCGTTTGTGACCAATGTGGCCCGTAAGCATGGGGGGGCTCATGGGCCACACTGGTTTCAACTACACTGAACTTTGGACAACATGCCAAGCACAAGGTTTCTTGCCATGGGGAAAGAGTACCGATTTCTGCATCATTTTCAAACCCGGGCCGTGATTGCAGATAAGGTCTAGGTACTGAAGCCTGAAAACAGAGGTTGAAAAGAGATGACGACCTAAGGCCCATGGCGGGTCCGATGTGCTCATTGTGCGGCCAGCTGTCTGGGTGGGTCCAGGAGGTCCAAGCTCAGGCTGTGTCAGAAAGGGCATTAGTGCCCAGGTGAGCCTATATATTTGGGGTACAGCTGAATGGCGTGCAGGTTGATCCTCATTTGGGGTTTCTGGGTAGCCCAAGAAGGCAATGTTTTTCTTCTGGAGGGCAGGCAGAGTGCTGCATTGTAGTTCTGGATTGTCAAACTGGAGGGCTTGTGGGCCATTAGTCTGAGAACAGAAGTCTGAGAAACCAAGCTAGGCCTAGGTTTCTGGGTGAGGATATGGCAGGCACAATCTACAGACCTGAATCGAGATCTCATGCATCTGAAGTCAGGGCGAGGATCAGACGATTGCTCAGGTTGGACATTCTGTCCCTGATGGCCCCCTTCTTGAAGGGAGTGTGGATCACGAGGCCATGGGGGTTTGCCACAATGGGAGTTCTGTGAAGCTCCCAAGTGCAAAAGATTTTTCTGCAGGACAATTGAGACCTGTTGGTTGGCTCCAGGACAACGATTCTGAGCAGGGTTCTAAGGATGGATGGATGGCTAGCCTACCTCGCATTCCAATTGTCTCCAAGCAACAAGACGGGTTAGATCTGCTGGATTTGAGGGAGCTACCGAGGATACTGAGTTGAAATGGACTATCCCGTGGATGTGTCCTAATATGATTTTGTGTCTATGGAGACCTTGGAATGAAGCGGTGGCACTGGGGCCCTGAAGGGTTCTCCTAAGGAGAGGCTTGCACACAGCTCCATCGTGCAAGTTTCCCATGTGTAGATGAGATTTGTTCTGATGGGTGAGTCAAGAAACAGCCATATGCTGTTATTGAAAACCAGGCATCTGAGGAGAGATGCCTGGAAACCAAAGCAATGGATCCGATAGGTGCCTAGGGGCCTGTTCGTTCCTTTTTCCTTCTGGGGACATCAGTCTCCGGGTCTGAGTGCCGGTAGGTGCTCAGATGGGCCCAGATATTGGGTTTGCCATGCCCCTAGTCCATGCCCCTTGGCTCCAATTTTTAACCATAGTTCGGGTTGTCCCTTCACTCTTCCCCAGGGCTCTGTATTGAAATTCCTCTTTTGGTGGGACACCCTGAGGTAACAAACCTGAAAGGAGTCCTCCCATCCCACAGATTGACGAAAAACAATTGGGATCGGGCCAAATCCACAGAGAGCAAGATTCGTCTATGGCCCTTGAGGCCTCCCCAACATTCCAGGGCCATTGCTGGACCAAAATCCAGAGACTAAAGCCTGAGCACGCGCCTCAGACTCTCTCATTCTTCATATCCTGAAGAGCTCTTCAGATAAGAACCTACACGGCACTCAAATGCACCCCAAAATATATAGTCTAACCTGGGCACTAATGCACTGTCTGACAACCTGAGCCCGGACCTCGTGACCAAGACCCAGAAAGCTGACCGCACACTGAGCACATCAGACCCGCCATGGCCTTAGGTCATCATCTCTTCCCTACCTCAGTTTTAAGACTTCAGAACCTAGACCTTATCTCCAATCACTGACCAGGGGTGACTTTGATGCAGAAATCAGAACTCTTCCTTACCCATGGCAAGAAACCTTGTGGTTGGCATGTTGTCCAGCGTTCAGTCTAGGAGAAACCAGCATTCACCCTGAGGCCCCGCCCATTCTTGAGTGCGACGAGGGCATAAACACGCATTGTGACCCTCAGCGTGAGTGCTGTCCTCTAGTACGTCCTCTCAGTGGCTGGACCATTAGATATCATCATGGGCTTGACATGTCCCTAGGCCCAAATTTTTAACAAGATTTCTGGTTGTCCAGTCACCCCTCCCCAGGGCTCTACTCTGGAATCCCTCATTTGGTGGGACACCTGAGGTTGAAAAACAAAACAAAACACATCAACAACAACAGAACAACGGACTTCTTCCATCCCACAGAATGACCCCCAAACTCTTTGGATGGGGCCAAAGCCCCAGAGAGTAAGACTCGTCCATTTCCCAAGAAGTCACCCGGAAATTTCACGACCATGAGTGACACGATATCCAGAGACAAAAACTTGAGCAAGAGCCTCACATTCGCCCTTTTTTCATACCCTGAAGAGTTCTCCTCATGGTCTGTAGATCAGTCCTGCCATACCTATGAACCGATACATAAGCCGAGTTTGTTTTTTTCAGACAGCTGTCCAAACAGCCCTGGCCCTACACACCCTTCAGGTTCAGGACCCTGGAGCCAAACCTGACGACTGTGCTTGCCCTCTCCAAGGGAATTGTATGTGCCCACTCCAATGGCCACAAACCTACTAATAGGTTAAACCTCCAATGTCCCTGAGGCCATCCCAATATTTGTGGGCTTCCCAGGACAATCAGGGGAAATCTGGGCCCATCTGAGCACTTACCTGCACTCAGACCCGTAGACTGATGTCCCCAGAGGTATAAAAAAACAAAAAGGCACCTACGCACCTATCGGAACCATTGGTTTGGCTTCCAGGCATCTCTCCTCAGAGGCCTGGATTTCAATAACAGCATATGCCTGTTTCTTGACTCACCCCATCAGAACAAATCTCATCTACACATGGGAAACTTGCACGATGGAGCTGTGTGAAAGCCTCTCTTTAGGAGAACCCTTCAGGGCCCCAGTGCCACCGATTCATTCCATGTCTCCATAGACACAAAATCATATTAGGACACCTCCACGGGAGAGTCCATTTCAACTCAGTCTCCTCAGATGCTCCCCCAGATCCAGCAGATCTAACCAGTCTTGTTGCTTGGAGACAATTGGAATGCGAGGTGGGCTACACTGCCATCCATCCTTAGAACCCTGCTCGGAAACTTGTCCTGGAGCCAACCAACAGGTCTTAATTGTCCTGCAGAAGAATCTTTGCAGTTGGGAGCTTCTCACAACTCCCATCGTGTGAAAACCCCCATGGCCTCGTGATCCATCCCCCTTCAAGAAGGTGCCATCAGGGACAGAATGTCCACCCTGAGCGATCGTCTGATCCTCTCCCTGACTTCAGATGCACGAGATCTCGATTCAGGTCTGTAGATTGTGCCTGCCATATCCTCACCCAGAAACCGAGGCCTAGCTTGGTTTTCTCAAACTTCCGTCCTCAGACTCTGGCCCACAAGCTCTCCAGTTTGGCTATCCAGAACTACAATGCAGCACTCTGCCTGCCCTGCGGAAGAAATACATTGCCCTCTGGGGCTAATCAGAAACCCCCAGTGGGCATCAACCTGCACGGCATTTGGCTCTACCCCAAATATATAGGCTGACCTGGGCACTAATGCCCTTTCTGACACAGCCTGAGCATGGACCTACTGGTCCCACCCAGACAGCTGGCTGCACACTGAGCACATCGGACCCGCCATGGCCTTAGGTCGTCATCTCTTCTCAACCTCGGTTTTGAGGCTTAAGAACCTAGACCTTATCTCCAATCACTGCCTGGGTTTGAAAAAAATGCAGAAATCAGAAATCTTTCCCCATGGCAGGAAACCTTGTGGTTGGCACGTTGTCCAAGGTTCAGTATCATTGGAAGCAGTGTGGCCCATGAGGACCCGCCCATGCTTGCGGGCCACATTGGTCACAAACACACATTGTGACCCCTCATTTGAGCCCAGTACTCAGGTAAGGCCTCTCAGTGGCTGGATGGAGAGACAGAATATTGGGCTTGCCATGCCCCTAGGCCCCAATTTTTAACCATAGTTCGGGTTGTCCCTTCACTCTTCCGCAGGGCTCTGCTTTGGAATTCCTCTTTTGGTGGGACACGTGAGGTAACAAACCTGAAAGGAGTCCTCCCATTCCAAAGATTGACGAGAAACAATTGGGATCGGGCTAAATCCACAGAGAGCAAGATTCGTCCATGGCCCATGAGGCCTCCCCAACATTCCACGGCCATCGCTGATACAAAATCCAGAGACTAAAGCCTGAGCACGTGCCTCAGACTCGCTCATTCTTCATATCCTGAAGAGTTCTTCAGATAAGAACCTACACGGCAATCGAATGCACCCAAAATATATAGTCTAACCTGGGCACTAATGCACTGTCTGACAAACTGAGACCGGACCTCGTGACCAACACCCAGACAGCTGACCGCACACTGAGCACATCAGACCCGCATTGGCCTTAGGTCATCATCTCTTCCCTACCTCAGTTTTCAGGCTTCAGAACCTAGACCTTATCTCCAATCACTGACCAGGGGTGACTGTGATGCAGAAATCAGAACTCTTCCTTACCCATGGCAAGAAACCTTGTGGTTGGCATGTTGTCCAACGTTCAGTGTAGGAGAAACCAGCATTCACCCTGAGGCCCCGCCCATTCTTGAGTGCGTCGAGGGCATAAACCCTCATTGTGACCCTCAGCGTGAGTCCTGTCCTCTAGTACGTCCTCTCAGTGGCTGGACCATTAGATGTCATCATGGGCTTGACATGTCCCTAGGCCCCAATTTTTAACCAGATTTCTGGTTCTCCCAGTCGCCCCTCCCCAGGGCTCTACTCTGGAATCCCTCATTTGGAGGGACACCTGAGGGTGAAAAACAAAACAAAACAAATCAACAACAACAGAACAACGGAATTCTTCCATCCCACAGAATGACCCCAAACTCTTTGGATGGGGCCAAAGTCCCAGAGAGTAAGACTCGTCCATTCCCATGAAGTCACCAGGAAATTTCACGACCATGAGTGACACGATATCCAGAGACAAAAACTTGATTAAGAGCCTCACATTCGCCCTTTTTTCATATCCTGAAGAGTTCTCCTCATGGTCTGTAGATCAGTCCTGCCATACCTATTACCTGAAACATAAGCCGAGTTTGTGTTTTCAGACAGCTGTCCAAACAGCACTGGCCTACACACCCTACAGGTTCAGGCCCCTGGAGCCAAACCTGACGACTCTGCTTGCCTTCTCCAAGGGAATTGTATGTGCCCCACTCCAATGGCCCCAACCCTACTAATAGGATAAACCTCCAAAGTCCCTGAGGCCATCCTAATATTTGTGGCTTCCCAGGACAAACAGGGTCAATCTGGGCCCATCTGAGCACCTACCGGCTCTCAGACCCGTAGACTGATGTTCCCAGAGGTAAAAACGAACGAACAGGCCCCTAGGCACCTATCGGAACCATTGGTTTGGCTTCCAGGCATCTCTCTCCTCAGAGGCCTGGATTTCAATAACAGCATATGGCTGTTTCTTGACTCACCCATCAGAACAAATCTCATGTACACATGGGAAACTTGACTTTGGAGCTGTGTCAAAGCCTCTCTTTAGGAGAATTCTTCAGGGCCCCAGTGCCACCGCTTAATTCCAAGGTCTTCATAGACACAAAAACACATTAGGACCCATCCACAGGAGCGTCCATTTCAACTCAGCTTCCTCGGTTGCTCCCCCAGATCCAGCAGATCTAACCTGTCTTGTTGCTTGGAGACAATTGGATGCGAGGTGAGCTACCCATCCATTCATCCTTAGTACCCTGCTCGGAATCGTTGGCCTGGAGCCAACCAACAGGTCTCAATTGTCCTGCAGAAGAATCTTTGCAGTTGGGAGCTTCTCACAACTCCCATCGTGGGAAAATCCCATGGCCTCGTGATCCAAACCCCTTCATGAAGGGTCCATCAGGGACAAACCTCCAACCTGAGCGATCGTCTGATCCTCACCCTGACTTAAGATCCACGAGATCTCGAGTCAGGTCTGTAGATTGTGCCTGCCATGTCCTCAACCAGAAACCTAAGCCTAGCTTTTGTTCTCAGACTTCCGTCCTCAGACTACGGGCCCACAAGCCCCCTCCCAGTTTGGCAATCCAGAACTACAATGCAACTCTCTGCCTGCCTTCCAGAAGAAAAAACATTGCCCTCTGGGGCTACCCAGAAACCCCAAATGAGGATCAACCTGCACGCCACTTGGCTGTACCCCAAATATATAGGCTGACCTGGGCACTTATGCCCTTTCAGACACAACCTGAGCATGGAACTCCTGGCCCCACCCAGACAGCTGGCCGCACTCTGAGCACAACGTTCCCGCCAAGGCCTAGGTCGTCATCTCTACTCAACCTCGATTTTCAGGCTTCAGAAACTATAAATTATCTCAAAACACTGCCCACGGTTGAAAATGATGCAGAAATCAGAACTCCATCCCCATGGCAAGAAACCTTGTGGTTGCCATGTTGTCCAACGTCAGTGTAGTTGAAACCAGTGTGGCCCATGAGGCCCCACCCAAGCTCCCGGGCCACATTGGTCACAAACACACATTGTGACCTTCAGCCTGAGCCCAGTCCTCAAGTAAGGCCTCTCAGTGGCTGGACCCTGAGCCTGCATATGGGGCCTGCCATGCCCCTGGCCCCAATTTTTAACCATAGTTCGCTTTGTCCCTTCACTATTCCCTAGGGCTCTGCTTTGGAATTCCTCTTTTGGTGGGGGACACCTGAGGTAACAAACCTGAAAGGAGTCCTCCCATCCCACAGATTGACGAAAAAAAACAATTGGGATCGGGCCAAATCCGCAGAGAGCATGATTCGTCCATGGCACATGAGGCCTCCCCGACTTTCCACGGCCAACGCTGATACAAAATCTAGAGACAAAACAATGAGCAAGCGCCTCAGACTCGCTGTTTCTTCATATCCTGAAGAGTTCTTCTCATGGTTTGTCGATCGGGTCCGCCATACTTACATGTGCAAACCTTAGCTGAGTTTGTGCTTTTAGCCTTCTGTCCTCAATGTCCTGGGCAACACACACTCCAGACTGGGCCCCTGGAGTCACACATTAGGACTGCGCCTACCCAATCCATGGGAATTCTGCCCATTCCATTGTCCCAAACCGTACAAATTAGGAGAACCCTCCAAAGTCCCTGAGGCCATCCCACTAGTGTAGGTAGCCCGGCACAAACAAGGGCGGTCTGACACCAGCTGTGCATCTATCTCCACTTATTCCATAGATGGATGTCCCCAGAGAAGAAGATTGAACCAGACAGGACCCTAGGCCATCATCGGATCCATTGCTTTGGTTTACAGGCATGTCTCCTCAAAAGCCTGGATTCCAATACTACCTTTTGGGTTTTCCTGAGGCACCCATCAGAAAAAAATCTCGTCTCCACAAGGAAACTTGTGCATGGGAGCTATGTCAAAAGCTTAGGAGAATACTTCAGGGTCCCTGTGCCACAGCCTCATTCCAAGGCCATCATGGATACAAACACACTTTAGGACCCATCCTCAGGAAAGTCCATTCCAACTCAGCCACCTAGGTTGCTCCCCCAGAGCAATCAGATCTAAACCTGGACCTGTCCAACAGGTCTCAATGGTCCTGCAGAAGGAATCCTTGAAGGGGGCATGCCACAACTCCCAACGTGGGAAAACCTCCATGGCCTCGAGATTCCCCTCCCTTCATGAAGGGGCCGTCATGCACAGAAACTCCAGCCTGAGCCAACGTCTGAACCTCGCCCTGACTTCAGATGCATGAGATCTTGGTTCCGATGTGTAGGGGGTACCAGCCGTGCCCTCGCCCTGAAACCCAAGTCTAGCTTGTGTTCTCAGACATCCGTCCTCACACTCCTGGCCCCGAAGCACTCAAGTTTGGCAATTCCGGACCCAGAATGCAGCAGTCTGTCTGCCTTCTAGAAAAAAAAAAAAATATTGCCTAATGAGCTGCCCAGGCAGCTTAAATGAGGATCAACCTACACGGCACTCGAATGTACCCAAATTATATAGTCTAACCTGGGCACTAATGCACTTTCTGACACAACCTGAGCCCGGACCTCCTGACCAACACCCAGACAGCTGACCGCACAAAGAGCACCTCAGACCCGCCATGGCCTTAGGTCATCATGTCTTCCCTACCTCAGTTTTCAGGCTTCAGAACCTAGACCTTATCTCCAATCCCTGCCCAGGGGTGAGTGTGATGCAGAAATCAGAACTCCTCCTTACCCATGGCAAGAAACCTTGTGGTTGGCATGTTGTCCAACGTTCAGTGTTGGAGAAGCCACCATTCACCCTGAGGTCCCGCCCATTCTTGAGTGTGACGAGGGCATAAACATGCATTGTGACCCTCAGCGTGAGTCCTGCCCTCTAGTATGTCCTCTTAGTGACTGGACCATTAGATGTCATAATGGGCTTGACATGTCCCTAGGCCCCAATTTTTAACCAGATTTCTGGTTGTCCAGTCGCCCCTCCCCAGGGCTCTACACTGGAATCCCTCATTTGGTGGGACACCTGAGGTTGAAAAACAAAACAAAACAAATCAACAAAAATAAATAAAACGGACTTCTTCCATCCCAAACTCTTTGGATGGGGCCACACCTCCAGAGAGTAAGACTCGTCCATTTCCCATGAAGACACCCGGGAATTTCACGACCATGAGTGTCACGATATCCAGAGACAAAAAACTTGAGCAAGAGCCTCACACTCGCCCTTTTTTCCTATCCCGAAGAGTTCTCCTCATGGTCTGTAGATCAGTCCTGCCATACCCATGACCCGAAACAGAAGCCGAGTTTGTGTTTTCAGACAACGGTCTAAAAAGCCCTTGCCTACACACCCTACAGGCTCAGGCCGCTGGAGCCAAACCTGAGGACTGTACTTGCCCTCTACAAGGGATTTCTGTATGCCCATTGAAATGGCCACAACCCTACTAATAGGATCAACCTGCAAAGTCCCTGAGGCCATCTCAATAATGGTGGCTTCCCAGGATAAACAGGGGCAATCTGAGCCCATCTGAACACCTACCTGCCCTCAGACCCATAGACTGATGTCCCCAGAAGTAAAAAGGAACGAACAGGCCCCTCGGCACTAATCGGATCCATTGCTTTGGTTTCCAGGCATCTCTCCTCAGAGGCCTGGATTTCAATACCAGCATATGGCTGTTTCTTGACTCACCCATCAGAACAAATCTCATGTACACATGGGAAACTTGACGTTGGAGCTGTGTCAAAGCCTCTCTTTAGGAGAATTCTTCAGGGCCCCAGTGCCACCGCTTAATTCCAAGGTCTTCATAGACACAAAAAACACATTAGGACCCATCCACAGGAGCGTCCATTTCAACTCAGCTTCCTCGGTTGCTCCCCCAGATCCAGCAGATCTAACCTGTCTTGTTGCTTGGAGACAATTGGATGCGAGGTGAGCTACCCATCCATTCATCCTTAGTACCCTGCTCGGAATCGTTGGCCTGGAGCCAACCAACAGGTCTCAATTGTCCTGCAGAAGAATCTTTGCAGTTGGGAGCTTCTCACAACTCCCATCGTGGGAAAATCCCATGGCCTCGTGATCCAAACCCCTTCATGAAGGGTCCATCAGGGACAAACCTCCAACCTGAGCGATCGTCTGATCCTCACCCTGACTTAAGATCCACGAGATCTCGAGTCAGGTCTGTAGATTGTGCCTGCCATGTCCTCAACCAGAAACCTAAGCCTAGCTTTTGTTCTCAGACTTCCGTCCTCAGACTACGGGCCCACAAGCCCTCCAGTTTGGCAATCCAGAACTACAATGCAACTCTCTGCCTGCCTTCCAGAAGAAAAACATTGCCCTCTGGGGCTACCCAGAAACCCCAAATGAGGATCAACCTGCACGCCACTTGGCTGTACCCCAAATATATAGGCTGACCTGGGCACTTATGCCCTTTCAGACACAACCTGAGCATGGAACTCCTGGCCCCACCCAGACAGCTGGCCGCACTCTGAGCACAACGTTCCCGCCAAGGCCTAGGTCGTCATCTCTACTCAACCTCGATTTTCAGGCTTCAGAAACTATAAATTATCTCAAAACACTGCCCACGGTTGAAAATGATGCAGAAATCAGAACTCCATCCCCATGGCAAGAAACCTTGTGGTTGCCATGTTGTCCAACGTCAGTGTAGTTGAAACCAGTGTGGCCCATGAGGCCCCACCCAAGCTCCCGGGCCACATTGGTCACAAACACACATTGTGACCTTCAGCCTGAGCCCAGTCCTCAAGTAAGGCCTCTCAGTGGCTGGACCCTGAGCCTGCATATGGGGCCTGCCATGCCCCTGGCCCCAATTTTTAACCATAGTTCGCTTTGTCCCTTCACTATTCCCTAGGGCTCTGCTTTGGAATTCCTCTTTTGGTGGGACACCTGAGGTAACAAACCTGAAAGGAGTCCTCCCATCCCACAGATTGACGAAAAAAACAATTGGGATCGGGCCAAATCCGCAGAGAGCATGATTCGTCCATGGCACATGAGGCCTCCCCGACTTTCCACGGCCAACGCTGATACAAAATCTAGAGACAAAACAATGAGCAAGCGCCTCAGACTCGCTGTTTCTTCATATCCTGAAGAGTTCTTCTCATGGTTTGTCGATCGGGTCCGCCATACTTACATGTGCAAACCTTAGCTGAGTTTGTGCTTTTAGCCTTCTGTCCTCAAATGTCCTGGGCAACACACACTCCAGACTGGGCCCCTGGAGTCACACATTAGGACTGCGCCTACCCAATCCATGGGAATTCTGCCCATTCCATTGTCCCAAACCGTACAAATTAGGAGAACCCTCCAAAGTCCCTGAGGCCATCCCACTAGTGTAGGTAGCCCGGCACAAACAAGGGCGGTCTGACACCAGCTGTGCATCTATCTCCACTTATTCCATAGATGGATGTCCCCAGAGAAGAAGATTGAACCAGACAGGACCCTAGGCCATCATCGGATCCATTGCTTTGGTTTACAGGCATGTCTCCTCAAAAGCCTGGATTCCAATACTACCTTTTGGGTTTTCCTGAGGCACCCATCAGAAAAAATCTCGTCTCCACAAGGAAACTTGTGCATGGGAGCTATGTCAAAAGCTTAGGAGAATACTTCAGGGTCCCTGTGCCACAGCCTCATTCCAAGGCCATCATGGATACAAACACACTTTAGGACCCATCCTCAGGAAAGTCCATTCCAACTCAGCCACCTAGGTTGCTCCCCCAGAGCAATCAGATCTAAACCTGGACCTGTCCAACAGGTCTCAATGGTCCTGCAGAAGGAATCCTTGAAGGGGGCATGCCACAACTCCCCAAACGTGGGAAAACCTCCATGGCCTCGAGATTCCCCTCCCTTCATGAAGGGGCCGTCATGCACAGAAACTCCAGCCTGAGCCAACGTCTGAACCTCGCCCTGACTTCAGATGCATGAGATCTTGGTTCCGATGTGTAGGGGGTACCAGCCGTGCCCTCGCCCTGAAACCCAAGTCTAGCTTGTGTTCTCAGACATCCGTCCTCACACTCCTGGCCCCGAAGCACTCAAGTTTGGCAATTCCGGACCCAGAATGCAGCAGTCTGTCTGCCTTCTAGAAAAAAAAAAAAAAATATTGCCTAATGAGCTGCCCAGGCAGCTTAAATGAGGATCAACCTACACGGCACTCGAATGTACCCAAATTATATAGTCTAACCTGGGCACTAATGCACTTTCTGACACAACCTGAGCCCGGACCTCCTGACCAACACCCAGACAGCTGACCGCACAAAGAGCACCTCAGACCCGCCATGGCCTTAGGTCATCATGTCTTCCCTACCTCAGTTTTCAGGCTTCAGAACCTAGACCTTATCTCCAATCCCTGCCCAGGGGTGAGTGTGATGCAGAAATCAGAACTCCTCCTTACCCATGGCAAGAAACCTTGTGGTTGGCATGTTGTCCAACGTTCAGTGTTGGAGAAGCCACCATTCACCCTGAGGTCCCGCCCATTCTTGAGTGTGACGAGGGCATAAACATGCATTGTGACCCTCAGCGTGAGTCCTGCCCTCTAGTATGTCCTCTTAGTGACTGGACCATTAGATGTCATAATGGGCTTGACATGTCCCTAGGCCCCAATTTTTAACCAGATTTCTGGTTGTCCAGTCGCCCCTCCCCAGGGCTCTACACTGGAATCCCTCATTTGGTGGGACACCTGAGGTTGAAAAACAAAACAAAACAAATCAAACAAAAATAAATAAAACGGACTTCTTCCATCCCAAACTCTTTGGATGGGGCCACACCTCCAGAGAGTAAGACTCGTCCATTTCCCATGAAGACACCCGGGAATTTCACGACCATGAGTGTCACGATATCCAGAGACAAAAACTTGAGCAAGAGCCTCACACTCGCCCTTTTTTCCTATCCCGAAGAGTTCTCCTCATGGTCTGTAGATCAGTCCTGCCATACCCATGACCCGAAACAGAAGCCGAGTTTGTGTTTTCAGACAACGGTCTAAAAAGCCCTTGCCTACACACCCTACAGGCTCAGGCCGCTGGAGCCAAACCTGAGGACTGTACTTGCCCTCTACAAGGGATTTCTGTATGCCCATTGAAATGGCCACAACCCTACTAATAGGATCAACCTGCAAAGTCCCTGAGGCCATCTCAATAATGGTGGCTTCCCAGGATAAACAGGGGCAATCTGAGCCCATCTGAACACCTACCTGCCCTCAGACCCATAGACTGATGTCCCCAGAAGTAAAAAGGAACGAACAGGCCCCTCGGCACTAATCGGATCCATTGCTTTGGTTTCCAGGCATCTCTCCTCAGAGGCCTGGATTTCAATACCAGCATATGGCTGTTTCTTGACTCACCCATCAGAACAAATCTCATGTACACATGGGAAACTTGACGTTGGAGCTGTGTCAAAGCCTCTCTTTAGGAGAATTCTTCAGGGCCCCAGTGCCACCGCTTAATTCCAAGGTCTTCATAGACACACAAAAACACATTAGGACCCATCCACAGGAGCGTCCATTTCAACTCAGCTTCCTCGGTTGCTCCCCCAGATCCAGCAGATCTAACCTGTCTTGTTGCTTGGAGACAATTGGATGCGAGGTGAGCTACCCATCCATTCATCCTTAGTACCCTGCTCGGAATCGTTGGCCTGGAGCCAACCAACAGGTCTCAATTGTCCTGCAGAAGAATCTTTGCAGTTGGGAGCTTCTCACAACTCCCATCGTGGGAAAATCCCCATGGCCTCGTGATCCAAAACCCCTTCATGAAGGGTCCATCAGGGACAAACCTCCAACCTGAGCGATCGTCTGATCCTCACCCTGACTTAAGATCCACGAGATCTCGAGTCAGGTCTGTAGATTGTGCCTGCCATGTCCTCAACCAGAAACCTAAGCCTAGCTTTTGTTCTCAGACTTCCGTCCTCAGACTACGGGCCCACAAGCCCTCCAGTTTGGCAATCCAGAACTACAATGCAACTCTCTGCCTGCCTTCCAGAAGAAAAACATTGCCCTCTGGGGCTACCCAGAAACCCCAAATGAGGATCAACCTGCACGCCACTTGGCTGTACCCCAAAATATATAGGCTGACCTGGGCACTTATGCCCTTTCAGACACAACCTGAGCATGGAACTCCTGGCCCCCACCCAGACAGCTGGCCGCACTCTGAGCACAACGTTCCCGCCAAGGCCTAGGTCGTCATCTCTACTCAACCTCGATTTTCAGGCTTCAGAAACTATAAATTATCTCAAAAACACTGCCCACGGTTGAAAATGATGCAGAAATCAGAACTCCATCCCCATGGCAAGAAACCTTGTGGTTGCCATGTTGTCCAACGTCAGTGTAGTTGAAACCAGTGTGGCCCATGAGGCCCCACCCAAGCTCCCGGGCCACATTGGTCACAAACACACATTGTGACCTTCAGCCTGAGCCCAGTCCTCAAGTAAGGCCTCTCAGTGGCTGGACCCTGAGCCTGCATATGGGGCCTGCCATGCCCCTGGCCCCAATTTTTAACCATAGTTCGCTTTGTCCCTTCACTATTCCCTAGGGCTCTGCTTTGGAATTCCTCTTTTGGTGGGACACCTGAGGTAACAAACCTGAAAGGAGTCCTCCCATCCCACAGATTGACGAAAAACAATTGGGATCGGGCCAAATCCGCAGAGAGCATGATTCGTCCATGGCACATGAGGCCTCCCCGACTTTCCACGGCCAACGCTGATACAAAATCTAGAGACAAAAAAGCAATGAGCAAGCGCCTCAGACTCGCTGTTTCTTCATATCCTGAAGAGTTCTTCTCATGGTTTGTCGATCGGGTCCGCCATACTTACATGTGCAAACCTTAGCTGAGTTTGTGCTTTTAGCCTTCTGTCCTCAATGTCCTGGGCAACACACATACTCCAGACTGGGCCCCTGGAGTCACACATTAGGACTGCGCCTACCCAATCCATGGGAATTCTGCCCATTCCATTGTCCCAAACCGTACAAATTAGGAGAACCCTCCAAAGTCCCTGAGGCCATCCCACTAGTGTAGGTAGCCCGGCACAAACAAGGGCGGTCTGACACCAGCTGTGCATCTATCTCCACTTATTCCATAGATGGATGTCCCCAGAGAAGAAGATTGAACCAGACAGGACCCTAGGCCATCATCGGATCCATTGCTTTGGTTTACAGGCATGTCTCCTCAAAAGCCTGGATTCCAATACTACCTTTTGGGTTTTCCTGAGGCACCCATCAGAAAAAATCTCGTCTCCACAAGGAAACTTGTGCATGGGAGCTATGTCAAAAGCTTAGGAGAATACTTCAGGGTCCCTGTGCCACAGCCTCATTCCAAGGCCATCATGGATACAAACACACTTTAGGACCCATCCTCAGGAAAGTCCATTCCAACTCAGCCACCTAGGTTGCTCCCCCAGAGCAATCAGATCTAAACCTGGACCTGTCCAACAGGTCTCAATGGTCCTGCAGAAGGAATCCTTGAAGGGGGCATGCCACAACTCCCAACGTGGGAAAACCTCCATGGCCTCGAGATTCCCCTCCCTTCATGAAGGGGCCGTCATGCACAGAAACTCCAGCCTGAGCCAACGTCTGAACCTCGCCCTGACTTCAGATGCATGAGATCTTGGTTCCGATGTGTAGGGGGTACCAGCCGTGCCCTCGCCCTGAAACCCAAGTCTAGCTTGTGTTCTCAGACATCCGTCCTCACACTCCTGGCCCCGAAGCACTCAAGTTTGGCAATTCCGGACCCAGAATGCAGCAGTCTGTCTGCCTTCTAGAAAAAAAAAAAAAAATATTGCCTAATGAGCTGCCCAGGCAGCTTAAATGAGGATCAACCTACACGGCACTCGAATGTACCCAATTATATAGTCTAACCTGGGCACTAATGCACTTTCTGACACAACCTGAGCCCGGACCTCCTGACCAACACCCAGACAGCTGACCGCACAAAGAGCACCTCAGACCCGCCATGGCCTTAGGTCATCATGTCTTCCCTACCTCAGTTTTCAGGCTTCAGAACCTAGACCTTATCTCCAATCCCTGCCCAGGGGTGAGTGTGATGCAGAAATCAGAACTCCTCCTTACCCATGGCAAGAAACCTTGTGGTTGGCATGTTGTCCAACGTTCAGTGTTGGAGAAGCCACCATTCACCCTGAGGTCCCGCCCATTCTTGAGTGTGACGAGGGCATAAACATGCATTGTGACCCTCAGCGTGAGTCCTGCCCTCTAGTATGTCCTCTTAGTGACTGGACCATTAGATGTCATAATGGGCTTGACATGTCCCTAGGCCCCAATTTTTAACCAGATTTCTGGTTGTCCAGTCGCCCCTCCCCAGGGCTCTACACTGGAATCCCTCATTTGGTGGGACACCTGAGGTTGAAAAACAAAACAAAACAAATCAACAAAAATAAATAAAACGGACTTCTTCCATCCCAAACTCTTTGGATGGGGCCACACCTCCAGAGAGTAAGACTCGTCCATTTCCCATGAAGACACCCGGGAATTTCACGACCATGAGTGTCACGATATCCAGAGACAAAAAACTTGAGCAAGAGCCTCACACTCGCCCTTTTTTCCTATCCCGAAGAGTTCTCCTCATGGTCTGTAGATCAGTCCTGCCATACCCATGACCCGAAACAGAAGCCGAGTTTGTGTTTTCAGACAACGGTCTAAAAAGCCCTTTGCCTACACACCCTACAGGCTCAGGCCGCTGGAGCCAAACCTGAGGACTGTACTTGCCCTCTACAAGGGATTTCTGTATGCCCCATTGAAATGGCCACAACCCTACTAATAGGATCAACCTGCAAAGTCCCTGAGGCCATCTCAATAATGGTGGCTTCCCAGGAGGATAAACAGGGGCAATCTGAGCCCATCTGAACACCTACCTGCCCTCAGACCCATAGACTGATGTCCCCAGAAGTAAAAAGGAACGAACAGGCCCCTCGGCACTAATCGGATCCATTGCTTTGGTTTCCAGGCATCTCTCCTCAGAGGCCTGGATTTCAATACCAGCATATGGCTGTTTCTTGACTCACCCATCAGAACAAATCTCATGTACACATGGGAAACTTGACGTTGGAGCTGTGTCAAAGCCTCTCTTTAGGAGAATTCTTCAGGGCCCCAGTGCCACCGCTTAATTCCAAGGTCTTCATAGACACAAAAAACACATTAGGACCCATCCACAGGAGCGTCCATTTCAACTCAGCTTCCTCGGTTGCTCCCCCCAGATCCAGCAGATCTAACCTGTCTTGTTGCTTGGAGACAATTGGATGCGAGGTGAGCTACCCCATCCATTCATCCTTAGTACCCTGCTCGGAATCGTTGGCCTGGAGCCAACCAACAGGTCTCAATTGTCCTGCAGAAGAATCTTTGCAGTTGGGAGCTTCTCACAACTCCCATCGTGGGAAAATCCCATGGCCTCGTGATCCAAACCCCTTCATGAAGGGTCCATCAGGGACAAACCTCCAACCTGAGCGATCGTCTGATCCTCACCCTGACTTAAGATCCACGAGATCTCGAGTCAGGTCTGTAGATTGTGCCTGCCATGTCCTCAACCAGAAACCTAAGCCTAGCTTTTGTTCTCAGACTTCCGTCCTCAGACTACGGGCCCACAAGACCTCCAGTTTGGCAATCCAGAACTACAATGCAACTCTCTGCCTGCCTTCCAGAAGAAAAACATTTGCCCTCTGGGGCTACCCAGAAACCCCAAATGAGGATCAACCTGCACGCCACTTGGCTGTACCCCAAATATATAGGCTGACCTGGGCACTTATGCCCTTTCAGACACAACCTGAGCATGGAACTCCTGGCCCCACCCAGACAGCTGGCCGCACTCTGAGCACAACGTTCCCGCCAAGGCCTAGGTCGTCATCTCTACTCAACCTCGATTTTCAGGCTTCAGAAACTATAAATTATCTCAAAACACTGCCCACGGTTGAAAATGATGCAGAAATCAGAACTCCATCCCCATGGCAAGAAACCTTGTGGTTGCCATGTTGTCCAACGTCAGTGTAGTTGAAACCAGTGTGGCCCATGAGGCCCCACCCAAGCTCCCGGGCCACATTGGTCACAAACACACATTGTGACCTTCAGCCTGAGCCCAGTCCTCAAGTAAGGCCTCTCAGTGGCTGGACCCTGAGCCTGCATATGGGGCCCTGCCATGCCCCTGGCCCCAATTTTTAAACCATAGTTCGCTTTGTCCCTTCACTATTCCCTAGGGCTCTGCTTTGGAATTCCTCTTTTGGTGGGACACCTGAGGTAACAAACCTGAAAGGAGTCCTCCCATCCCACAGATTGACGAAAAACAATTGGGATCGGGCCAAATCCGCAGAGAGCATGATTCGTCCATGGCACATGAGGCCTCCCCGACTTTCCACGGCCAACGCTGATACAAAATCTAGAGACAAAACAATGAGCAAGCGCCTCAGACTCGCTGTTTCTTCATATCCTGAAGAGTTCTTCTCATGGTTTGTCGATCGGGTCCGCCATACGTACATGTGCAAAACCTTAGCTGAGTTTGTGCTTTTAGCCTTCTGTCCTCAATGTCCTGGGCAACACACACTCCAGACTGGGCCCCTGGAGTCACACATTAGGACTGCGCCTACCCAATCCATGGGAATTCTGCCCATTCCATTGTCCCAAACCGTACAAATTAGGAGAACCCTCCAAAGTCCCTGAGGCCATTCCCACTAGTGTAGGTAGCCCGGCACAAACAAGGGCGGTCTGACACCAGCTGTGCATCTATCTCCACTTATTCCATAGATGGATGTCCCCAGAGAAGAAGATTGAACCAGACAGGACCCTAGGCCATCATCGGATCCATTGCTTTGGTTTACAGGCATGTCTCCTCAAAAGCCTGGATTCCAATACTACCTTTTGGGTTTTCCTGAGGCACCCCATCAGAAAAAATCTCGTCTCCACAAGGAAACTTGTGCATGGGAGCTATGTCAAAAGCTTAGGAGAATACTTCAGGGTCCCTGTGCCACAGCCTCATTCCAAGGCCATCATGGATACAAACACACACTTTAGGACCCATCCTCAGGAAAGTCCATTTCCAACTCAGCCACCTAGGTTGCTCCCCCAGAGCAATCAGATCTAAACCTGGACCTGTCCAACAGGTCTCAATGGTCCTGCAGAAGGAATCCTTGAAGGGGGCATGCCACAACTCCCAACGTGGGAAAACCTCCATGGCCTCGAGATTCCCCTCCCTTCATGAAGGGGCCGTCATGCACAGAAACTCCAGCCTGAGCCAACGTCTGAACCTCGCCCTGACTTCAGATGCATGAGATCTTGGTTCCGATGTGTAGGGGGTACCAGCCGTGCCCTCGCCCTAAAACCCAAATCGAGCTTGTGATCTCAGACTTCCGTCCTCACACTCCTGGCCCAGAAACCCTCTACTTTGGCAATTCCAGACCCACAACGCAGCACTCTGCCTGCCATCTAGAAAAAAAAAATTATTGCCTAATGAGCTACCCAGGCAGCTTAAATGAGGATCAACCTACACGGCACTCGAATGTACCCAAATTATATAGTCTAACCTGGGCACTAATGCACTTTCTGACAAAACCTGAGCCCGGTCCTCCTGACCAACACCCAGACAGCTGACCGCACACTGACCACATCAGACCCGCCATGGCCTTAGGTCATCATCTCTTCCCGACCTCAGTTTTCAGGCTTCAGAACCTAGACTTTATCTCCAATCCATGCCCAGGGTGAGTGTGATGCAGAAAACAGAAACTCTTCCTTACCCAGAGAAAAGAAATCTTGTGGTTGGCATGTTGTCCAACGATCAGTGTAGGGGAAAACCAGCATTCTCCCTGAGGTCCCGCCCATTCTTGAGTGTGTCGAGGGCATAAACATGCATCATGATCCTCAGCGTGAGTCCTGCCCTCTAGTATGTCCTCTTAGTGACTGGACCATTAGATGTCATAATGGGCTTGACATGTCCCTAGGCCCCAATATTTAACCAGATTTTCTGGTTGTCCAGTCGCCCCTCCCCAGGGCTCTAATCTGGAATCCCTCATTTGGTGGGACACCTGAGGTTAAAAAACAAAACAAAACAAAAACAAAAGAACAACAACCAAAAACGGACTTATTCCATCCCACAGAATGGCCCCAAACTCTTTGGACGGGGCCACACCTCCAGAGAGTAAGACTCGTCCATTTCCCATGAAGTCACCCGGAAATTTCATGAACATGGGTGACACGAAATCCAGAGACAAAAACTTGAGCAAGAGCCTCACACTCGCCCATTTTTCCTATCCCGAAGAGTTCTCCTCATGGTCTGTAGATCAGTCCTGCCATACCTATGACCCGAAACAGAAGCCGAGTTTGTGTTTTCAGACAATGGTCTAAACATCCCTGGCCTACACAGCCTACAGGCTCAGGCCCATGGAGCCATACCTGAGGACTGTACTTGCCCTCTTCAAGGGATATCTGTGTGCCCATTGCAATGGCCACAACCCTACTAATAGGATAAACCTCCAAAGTCCCTGAGGCCATCTCAATAGTGGGTGGCTTCCCAGGACAAACAGGGGCAATCTGAGCCCATCTGAGCATCTACCTGCACTCAGACCCGTAGACTGATGTCCCCAGAGGGAAAAAGGAACGAACACAGACCCCTAGGCACTAATCGGATCTATTGCTTTGGTTTCCAGGCATCTCTCCTCAGAGGCCTGGTTTTCAATACCCGAATATGGCTGTTTCTTGACTCACCCATCAAAACAAATCTCCTTTCCACATGGGAAACTTGCACCTTGGAGCTTGGTCAAAGCTTCTCTTTAGGAGAACCCTTGAGGGCCCCAGTGCCACCGCTTCATTCCAAGTTCTTCATAGACACAAAAAAACACATTAGGACCCATCCACAGGAGAGTCCATTTCAACTCAGCCTCCTCGGTTGCTCACCCAATTCCAGCAGATCTAACATGACTTGTTGCTAGGAGACAATTGGAATACGAGGTGTGCTACCCATCCGTCCATCCTTAGTACCCTGCTCAGAATCGTTGGCCTGGAGCCAACCAACAGGTCTCAATTGTCCTGCAGAAGAATCATTGCAGTTTGGAGCTTCTCACAACTCCCATCTTGGGAAAACACCTTTGGCCTCGTGATCCAACCCCCCCCTTCATGAAGGGTCCATCAGGGACAGAAACCTCCAACCTGAGAGATCGTCTGATCCTCGCCCTGACTTCAGATCCACAGGATCTCGAGTCAGGTCTGTAGATTGTGCCTGCCATGTCCTCACCCAGAAACCTAAGCCTAGCTTGTGTTCTCAGACTTCCGTCCTCAGACTACGGGCCCGCAAGCCCTCCAGTTTGGCAATCCAGAACTACAATGCAGCACTCTGCCTGCCCTCCAGAAGAAAAACATTGCCCTCTGGGGCTACCCAGAAACCCCAAATGAGGATCAACCTGCACGCCACTTGGCGGTTACCCCAAATATATAGGCTGACCTAGGCACAGATGCCCTTTCAGACAACAACCTTAGCCTGGACCTCCTGGCCCCACCCAGTCAGCTGGCCGCACTCTGAGCACATCGGACCCGCCAAGGCCTTAGGTCGTCATCTCTTCTCAACCTCGGTTTTCAGGCTTCAGAAACTATAACATATCTCAAAACACTGCCCACGGTTGAACATGATGCAGAAAATCAGAACTCCATCCCCATGGCAAGAAACCTTGCGGTTGCCATGTTGTCCAACGTTCCGTGTAGTTGAAACCAGTGTGGCCCATGAGGCCCCGCCCATGCTCGCGGGCCACATTGGTCACAAACACACATTGTGACCTTCAGCCTGAGCCCAGTCCTCAGGTAAGGCCTCTCAGTGGCTGGATGGAGAGACAGCATATTGGGCTTGCCATGCCCCTAGGCCCCAATTTTTAACCATAGTTCGGGTTGTCCCTTCACTCTTCCCCAGGGCTCTGCTTTGGAATTCCTCTTTTGCTGGGACACCTGAGGTAACAAACCTGAAAGGAGTCCTCCCATCATACAGATTGTCGAAAAACAATTGGGCTAGGACCAAATCCACAGAGAGGAAGATTCGTCCATGGCCCATGAGGCGTCTCCGACATTCCCACGGCCAACGCTGATACAAAATCCAGAGAAAAAAGAATGAGCAAGCGCCTCAGACTCGCTGTTTCTTCATATCCTGAAGAGTTCTTCTCATGGTTTGTCGATCTGGTCCGCCATACCTACATCCGCAAACCTTCGCTGAGTTTTTGTTTTTAGACTTCTGTCCTCAATGTTTGGGGCAACACACACTCCAGACTTGGCCCCTGGAGTCACACATTAGGACTGCGCCTACCCAATCCATGGGAATTCTGCCCATTCCATTGTCCCAAAACCGTACAAATTAGGAGAACCCTCCAAAGTCCCTGAGGCCATCCCAATAGTGTAGGTTCGCCCGGCACAAAACAAGGGCAGTCTGAAACCAGCAGAGCATCTATCTCCACTCATTCCATAGATGGATGTCCCCAGAGAAGAAGATTGAAACCAGACAGGGACCCTAGGCCATAATCGGATCCATTGCTTTGGTTTACAGGCATGTCTCCTCAAAAGCCTGGATTCCAATACTAGCTTTAGGGGTTTTCCTGAGGCACCCCATCAGAAAAAATCTCGTCTCCACAAGGAAACTTGTGCATGGGATGCTATGTCAAAAGCTTAGGAGAATACTTCAGGGTCCCGGTTGCCACAGCCTCATTCCAAGGCCCTCATGGATACAAACACAACTTTAGGACTCATCCTCAGGAAAGTCCATTTCAACTCAGCCACCTAGGTTGCTCCCGCAGAGCCTCAGATCTAAACTGCCTTGTTGCTAGGGGACAATTGCAATGCGAGGCGCTCGTCCCAGGCATCCATCCTCGAACGGTGCCCTGGGAGTCATTCCATATGGGATGTCCTGGACCTTTCCAACAGGTCTCAATTGTCCCGCAGAAGGAATCCTTGAAGGGGGCATCCCACAACTCCCAATGTGGGAAAACCTCCATGGCCTCGAGATTCTGCTCCCTTCATGAAGGGGCCGTCATGCACAGAAAATTCCACCTGAGCCAACGTCTGATCCTCGCCATGACTTCAGATGCATGAGATCTTGGTTCCGATGTGTAGGGGGTACCTGCCGTCCCCTCGCCCATGAAACCCAAGTCTAGCTTGTGTTCTCAGACTTCCGTCCTCACACTCCTGGCCCAGAAGCACTCAAGTTTGGCAATTCCGGACCCCACAATGCAGCACTCTGCCTGCCTTCTAGAAAAAAAAAAAAAAATACTGCGCCCTAATGAGCTTCCCAGGCAGCTTAAATGAGGATTCAACCTACACCACACGGCACTCGAATGTACCCAAATTATATAGTCTAACCTGGGCACTAATGCAACTTTCTGACACAACCTGAGCCCGGGACCTCCTGACCAAACACCCCAGACAGCTGACCGCACACTGAGCACATCAGACCCGCCATGGCCCTTAGGTCATCATCTCTTCCCTACCTCAGTTTTCAGGCTTCAGAAAACTAGACTTTATCTCCAATCCCTGCCCAGGGTGAGTTGTGATGCAGAAATCAGAAACTCTTCCTTACCCATGGCAGAAAAAACTTGTGGTTGGCCCTATGTTGTCCAACGTTCAGTGTAGGAGAAACCAGCATTCACCCTGAGGTCCCGCCCATTCTTGAGTGTGACGAGGGCATAAACATTGCATTGTGACCCTCAGCGTGAGTCCTGCCCTCTAGTATGTCCTCTTAGTGACTGGACCATTAGATGTCATAATGGGCTTGGACATGTCCCTAGGCCCCCAATATTTTAACCAGATTTCTGGTTGTCCAGTCGCCCCTCCCCAGGGCCTCTACTCTGGAATCCCTCATTTGGTGGGACACCTGAGGTTAAAAAACAAAACAAAACCAAAACAAAACAACAACAACAACCAAAAAACGGACTTATTCCATCCCACAGAATGACCCCAAACTCTTTGGACGGGGGAAGGCCACACCTCCAGAGAGTAAGACTCGTCCATTCCCATGAAGTCACCGGAAATTTCATGAACATGGGTGACCACGATATCCAGAGACAAAAACTTGAGCAAGAGCCTCACACTCGCCCTTTTTTTTTTTTTCCTATCCCGAAGAGTTTATCCTCATGGTCTGTAGATCAGTCCTGCCATACCTATGACCCCGAAACAGAAGCCGAGTTTGTGTTTTCAGACAATGGTCTAAAACAGCCCTGGCCTACAAAAGCCTACAGGCCTCAGGCCCATGGAGCCAAACCATGAGGACTGTACTTGCCCTCTTTCAAGGGGATTTCTGTGTGCCCATTGCAATGGCCACAAACCCTACTAATAGGATCAACCTCCAAAGTCCCTGAGGCCATCTCAATATTGGTGCTGTCCCAGGACAACAGGGGCAAATCTGAGCCCATTCTGAGCACCTACCTGCACTCAGACCCGTATAGACTGATGTCCCCAGAGGGAAAAAAGTCAAGAAAATTCCCCGTATGGTCACCTAATCGGATCCCATTGATTTGGTTACCAGCCTGCATCTCTCCTTCAAGATGGCCTGGATTTTCAATTCGCCAACATGGGGACTGTTCTTGGATCACCCCTCCGAAACAAATCTCCTACTCTATACATGGGGAAACTTGCCAAAATTGGAGCTGTGTCAAAGCCTCTCTGTAGGAGAACCAACCCTCGGTCAGGGGCCCCAGTGCCACAGATTCATTCTTTGTCTTTGAGACATACCTGAAAGAAGTGTTATGGCCAGTTTTGGAAGATGGTGAATGTCTAGTTCTCCTCTAGGATTCTGATGGATTCCTGTCTCACAGTGAAATCTGTTATCAATTATGAGGTTTTACCTTTGTTGTATGGTGTTGTAAAAAGGATGGTCGATTTTTCATCTTTCAGTTTTCTTTACCTATAGATGGCAGGTTTTCCAACACCATAATTGTATGTGACGAGCGGAAGAGAAGAGGACCGGTATTTTTTCCACTTGTAATTTTTCCTGATTATTTGAAAGACTATGTGAACCCTAGTGCTTTGATGGTCCCTATCTGAAACTGTCTACAAAGCACGTTTTCTAGTGGTCTATGTGAGTGTTTTGTTTTGTTTGCCTAGTCCCACATGCTTGCGCTGCCTTGTGTGCCTTGGTGATCACATCATCATAGTAACCCTTGAAATCAGGGGCAACATTGATGCTCCCCGTTTTAGTTGTTCTTTTGGCATTTCTGAGGACATAAGGGCGGTCTTTTCTGATTACACACAAATTGTAGGCAGGTGTTTGCTCCAGGGCTTTGAATGAGAACGGTTTGGAACTTTTCATAAAAATGGCATTTTTTAAAAGGATCAATTGCACTAGGCAGTATAGATATTTTTTTCCCACAAGATGGTTTGTTTTTTTAAATTTATTAATTTATTTCAGCACAATACACAGTATTCTATTGTTGTTGTAACCACCCAGCAATCCAATGAAATCCCTGCCCTGTAGTATAAAAATAAAACTTAGAGTACAAAACACATCCCACCAAAGAACCACTTCAAAAAACCTCAGTGGTTTTAATTAATTTATATTTTTAACGCATACACAGTAGTACTTAATTTTTGAAAACAACCAGTGCTCAATGGCTAATTCCGTGTCCATCCTATAATACCCACCACTGGTATCCAACGTCACACCCACCTGCCATTCAAAACCCCCAGATGTTTTTTCAGAGGCCATAGTCTTCTCATGGTTAACCTCCCCTCCAAATTACCTAAACTCCCTTTTTCTATCTCACCATGTTCCTCCATGCTATTTGTAATGCTCCACAAATAGTGAAACCATAGGATAATGACTCTCTCTGCTTCACTTATTTCACTCAGCATATCTCTTCCAGTCCCATCCATGTTGCTACCAAAG
>NW_025422288.1:0-54361 GCF_011764305.1 Mustela putorius furo | reverse complement strand
CCCCCTTGGTTTCTCCCCCCAGGGCCCTGCAGATCAAACCTGCCTTGTTGCTAGGAGACAACTAGAATGGGAGGCGGGCTGCCCAGGCATCCATCCTTAGAACCCTACTCTGGGAGTCGTTCCATATGGGACAATCCTAGAGCCATCCAACAGGTCTCAAGTGTCCCACAGAAGGAATCTTTGCAGTCTGGTGCATCTCACAACTCCCATTGTGGGAAAATCTTCATGGCCTCTTGAGACGCTCCACTTTATAAAGGGGCCATCATGGACAGAAACTCCAACCTGAGCAAACGTCTGATATTCGCCCTGGCTTCAGGTGCATGAGATCTTAATTCAACTCTGCAGAGAGTGCCTTCTGTGCCCTCACCCAAAAACTAAGCCTAGCTTGTGTTCTCAGACTACCGTCCTCACACCCCTGGCCAGAAAGCCCTACAGTTTGGCAATACTGGGGCCACAATGCAGCACTCTGCCTGCCCTCCAGAAGAAAAACGTTGCCTTATGGAGCTACCTAGAAACCCGAATGAGGATCAACTGAACGCCACTCGACTGCACCCCAAATATACAGTCTACCCTGTCTAATGCCCTGTATGACACACAATGAGCCCACACCTCCAGACCTACGCTCAACAGGTAGCCACACACTGAGCTCATTGTATCCATCAGGTCCTTAGGTCTTCATGTCTTCCCAACCTCGGTTTTCGGGTTTCAGAACCTAGACATAAACTCCAATCACTGTCCAGGGGTGAACGTGATGCAGAAATCACAACTCTTCCTTCGCCATGGCCGGAAACCTTGTGGTTGGCATATTCTCCAACGTTCAGTGTAGGAGAATCCAGCGTGGCCCATGAGGCCCTTTCCCATGCTTGAGGGCCTTGTTGGGCACAAATAGGCATTGTGACCCTCAGCATGAGCCCTGTCCTCAAGGAAGACCTCTCAGTGTCTGAATCAAGAGCCCACATATTGGACTTGCCATGCCCCTAGGCCCCCAAAACTTAAACAGAGGTGGGGTTATCCAGTTGTCCCTACCAAGGACTCTGCTCTGGAATCCCTCTTTTATTGGCACACATGAGGTACATAAAATAAAATAAAAAAAACAGAAAGGACACCTCCCATCCCACAGAATGTACCCAAACTCTTGGGATTGGGTCAAATCCTCAGAGAAGGAAAGCCGTCCACAACCCATGAGGCCACGCCAGCATTCGACCCACATTGTTGTTGACACAAATCCAGAGACAAAACCTGAGCAAGCACCTCAAACTCACCCTTTTTCATATCCCGAAGTGTTATCACGGTCTGTAGATTGGGCGTGCCATACCTATGTCCCCAATCCTAAGCGGAGTTTTGTGTTTTCAGACTTCTGTCCCCACAGGCCTGGCCCACACACCCTCAAGGCTGGGCCCCTAGAGCCAAACTCAGAACTGTTGCCTGCCCTCTCCCTCCCAGGGGATTTCTGCCCATTCCATTGGCCACAACCCTATAGATTAGGAGAAACTCCAAAATCCCGAGGCCATTCCCAATATTATAGGCTGCCCAGGACAAACAGGGGGGCGATCTGACACAAGCCGAGCAACTACCTCCCCCCCTCAGATCCATAGACACGTATCCCCAGGAAAGAGATTGAACCGGACAGGCACCTAGGCCCTAATCATATCCATTGCTTTTGTTTTCCAGGCATCTCTCCTCAGAGGCCTGGTTTCCAATACCAGCATATGGGAGATTCCTTAGGCACTCATCAAAACAATTCTCTTCTCTACATAGGAAACGTACTCTTTAGAGCTCCATCAAAACCTCCGGTTATGAACATCCCTCAAGGCCCCCCGGATCAAGCACCCCATTCCAAGGTCTCCATGGACACAAATGCACATTATGACCCATCCTCAACTCACCCATTTCAACACACCCGCCTCGGTTACTCCCCTAGATCCAGCCAGCAGATCGAACTTGCCTTGGCGCTATGAGACACCTGGAATGGGAGGCAGGCTGCCCAGGCATCCATCCTTAGAACCCTGCTCTGGATAACTTCCTTATGGGATGTCCTGGAGCCATCCAGCAGGTCTCGACTGTCCCACGGAAGGAATCATTGCGGTTTGGAGCATCTCACAATTTCCCATCGTGGGAAAACCTCCATGGCCTCGTGACACCCTCCCCTTCATGAAGGGGCCGTCATGGACAGAAACTCCAACCTGAGCCAACGTCTGATCCTAGCTCTGTCTTCAGGTACACGGGATCTCGAATCATCTCTGCAGAGGGTTCCTGCCGTCCCCTCACCCCGAAATCTAAGTCTGGCTTGTGTTCTCAGAATTTTTTCCTCACACTCCTGGCCCACAAGCCTTCCAGTTTGGGAATTCTGGAGCCACTATGTGGCACTGTGTCTTCCTTCCCAGAAGAAAAAAAACGTTGCCCTCTGGGGCTACCCAGTAACCACAAATGAGTACCAACCTGCACGAAACTCGACTGCACCCCAATGATACAGTCTAGCCTGGGCACTAATTCCCTGTCTGCCACAGCCTGAGCCTGCACCTCCCAACCCACACTCAACAGCTGGCCGAACACTGACTGAGCACATCAGTCACACCATGGCCTTAGGTCTTCATCTCTTCCCAACCCTCAGTTTTCAGGCTTCAGAACCTAGACCTTAAATCCAATCACAGTCCAGGAGTGAAAGTGTTGCAGAAATTAGAACCCTCCTTCTTCCCCATGGCCAGAAAACTTGTGGTTGCCATATTGTGCAACGTTCAGTGTAGGAGAAAACCAGCATGGTACATTAGGCCACGCCCTGACTTGAGGGGCTCCTTGGGCACAAAAACACATTGTGAAACTCAATGTGAGCCCTATGCTCAAGGAAGGCCTCTCAGTGTCTGGACCAAGAGCCCACATATGGGCTTGCCATGTTCTTAGGTCCCAATGTTAACCAGAGTTCTGGTTGTCCAGTCCAGTCGCCCCTCCCCAGGACTCTGCTGTGGAATCCCTCTTTGGTGGTCCACCTGAGGTAAAAAAAAAAAAAAAAAAAAAAAAAAAAAAAAAAAAAAAAAAAAACAGAAAGGCCCTCCCCCTTCCCACAGAATGACCCCAAACTCTTGGGATTGGGTCAAATCCCCAGAAAGGGAGCCTCATCGATGGCCCATGAGGACACCCCGGACATTCCATGGCAATCGGTGACACATATCCAGAAAAAATAAGCATGAGCAAGCACCTCACTTTCGCCCTTTGTTCATATCCCGAAGAGTTCTCCTCACGGTCTATATATATCGGGCCGGCCATACCTACAGACCCAAACCTAAGTGGAGTTTGTGTTTTCAGACTTTTGTCCAAATAGCCCTGGACCACACACGCTCCACACTTGGGTCCCTGGAGCCACACCTCAGGACTGTGCTTCCCTTTCAAGAGAATTCTTCCCATTCCATTGGCCACAACCTTGCAAATTAGGAAAAACCTCCAAAGTTACCGAGGCCATCCCAATAGTGTAGGCCGCCCAGGACAAAACAGGTGTGATCTCAAACCAGCTGAGCAACTACCTCCACTCACTCAGACAAAAGATGTCCCCAGAGAAGAATATGAACCGGACAGGCCCCTAGGCCCTAATCAGATCCATTGCTTTGGTTTCCAGGCATCTCTCCTCAGAGGCCTCATTTCCAATACCAGCAAATGGTGGTTTCCTGAGGCACCAATAAGAACAAATCTCGTCTCCCCATGGAAAACTTGCTCATTGGAGCTTTGTTATAACCTCTGGTTAGGAGAATCCTTCAGGGCCCTGGTGCCACTGCCCCCATACCAAGGTCTCAATGGACTCAAACCAACATTAAGACCATCCTCAGGAAAGTCCATTTCAACTCATTTAAGACCATCCTCAGGAAAGTCCATTCCAACTCAGCCCCCTCTGATGCTACCCCAAGCCAGCAGATCAAACGTTTCTTGTTGCTAGGAGACAATTGGAATTGAGGCTGTCTGCCCAGGCATCCATACTTAGAACCCTGTTCTGGAAAAATACCTTATGAGACGTCCTGGAGCCATCCAACAAATCTTAATTGTCCCACAGAAGGAATCCTTGCGGTTTGGAGCATCTCACAAACTCTAATAGTGGGAAAAACCCCCATGGCCTCATAATGCCCCCCCCCCCCTTCATGAAGGGGCCAACATGGACAGAAACTCCAACCTGAGCCAAAGTCTGATCCTCGACCTGACTTCAGACTCATGAGATCTCAATTCAGCTCTGCAGAGTGTGCCTGCCATGTCCATTCCCCGAAACCTAAGCCTAGCTTGTGTTCTCAGACTTCCGTCCTCACTCTCCTGGCCCACAAGCCCTCCAGTTTGGGAATTCCGAAGCCACAATGCAGCACTCTGCCTGCCCTCCAGAAGAAAAAACTTTGCCCTATGCTGCTAATAAGAAACCCCAAATGATTATCTAATGCATGCCACTCGACTGTAAAGCAATTATACAGCCTACCCTGAATACGAATGCCCTGTCTGGCACAGCCTGAGACAAGACATCCCAAACGACACCTAGACAGCTGGCTCCAACCTGGACACAAGGGACCCGCTATGGCTGTAGTTCGTCATCTCTTCCCAACCTCGGTTTTCAGGCTTCAGAACCTAGACCTTATCTCCAATCACTGCCCAGGGGTGAACGTGATGCAGAAATTAGAATTCCTCCTTCCCCATGGCCAGAAACCTTGTGGTTGGCATGTTGTCCAACGTTCAATGTGGGAAAACCTGCATTGTCGAAAGGCCACGCCAGTGCTTGAGGGCCGCCTAGGGCACAGACATGCATTGTGACCTGTAGCGTGAGTCCCGTATTAAAGTAACGCCTCTCAGTGGCTGGACCAAGATCCTGCCTATGGGGCTTGTCATATCCATAGGCCCCCAGGCTTAACCAGAGAGCGAGTATTCCAGTTGTCAGTACCCACTGCTATGCTCCAGAATCCCTCTACTGGGGGGACACATGAAGCAGAAAACAGGACTCTTCCCTTCCCACAGAATGACCCCAAACTCTTGGGGGGCTGGACAAACTACCAGAGAGGGAGACTTCTACGACCCATGAGGCAACTCCTACATACATTAAACGGCCATTGTGGACAAAATATCCAGAGACAAAAGACTGAGCGACTGCCTCCCTCTCACCCTTCTTTCATATCCAGAGGAGCTCCCCTCACGGACTGTAGATCAGGCCTGCCATAACCTCGGCCCCAAACCTGAGCTGAGTTTGGGTTTTTTTGGATGTCTGTCTGCACAGCCGTGGCCCACACACCGCCTCCAGGCTGGGGTCTCTGGAGCCACACCACAGAACTGTGCCTGCTCTCTCCTAAGAAACTGCCCGTTCCATTGGCCACAACTCTACAAAATAGTAGAAACCTCAAGGTCCCCAAGGACATCCCACTACCGCAAGCCGCACTGGACAAACAGGGGCATTATGACACCAGCTGAGCAACTACTACCTCCATGCAGACACACAGACTGATATCCGCAGAGACAGAAGATTGAACCAGACAGGCCCCTAGGCCCTATTATGAACTCTGCTTTTGGTGTCCAGGTATCACTCCTCAGAGGCCTGGGTTCGAAGACCAGCATATGGGGCTATCCTGAGGCACCAGACAGAACACCTCTCATCTCCACATGGAAAGCTTCCTTGTTGGAGTTGTGTCAAACCCTTCGGGTTGGAGAATCCTGCAGAGTCCCTTAGCTACTGCCACATTCCAAGGTCTCCATGGCCACCAACCCACATTATGACTCATCCTCAGGAAAGTCCATTTAAACTCAGCCTTCTGGGTAGCTCACCCAAGAGCCCGCAGATTGAGCGTGCCTTGTCTCGACCAGGCAATGGGAAGGTGAGTTGGCGTTTCTCGGCATCCATGCTTAGGCCCCTGCTCTCGAGTCTTTCTGTATGGGGCATCCTGGAACCATCCAATAGTACTCGACTGTCCTGAAGAAGGAAACTTTGAAGTTTGGAGCAGCTCACAACTCCCAGCGTAGGGAAACCTCCCTGGCCTCATGACGCCCCCCCACCCCCTTCAGGAAGGGGCCGTCATGGACACAAACTCCAGCTTGAGGCAACATCTGATACTCGCCCTGACCTCAGATGCAGGAGATCTCGATTCAGCCTCTGCACAGTGGGCCCAAACCTCGTGCTACCTTGTGTTTTTTTTCAGACTTCCTTCCTCACACTCCTGGCAAACATGTCCTCAAGACTTGGAATTCTGGAACCAAAATGCAGCCCTATGCTGGCCCTCCAGAAGAAAAAAAAAACGTGCTCTATGGGGATCTCCATAAACCCCAAATGAGGATCAACCTGCTCGGTTCTCGACCTCACCCCAATTGGATTGTTCGTCTTGTCCATTCATCCCTCCCCAGAGCTCTGCTTTGGAATCCCTCTTTTGGTGGGACACCTGAGGTAACAAAACTAAAAGGACTCCTCCCATCCTTCAGATTGACCCCCAACAATTGGGATTGGACCAAATTCACAGAGAGGAAGTCTCGTCCATGGCCCATGAGGCCTCCCCCGAGATTCCACAGCCATCGTTGACAACAAATCCAGAGACAAAAGTCTGAGCAAGCGCCTCACACTCGCTCTTTTTGTCGTATCCCGAAGAGTTCTCCTCACGGTCTGTAGATCGGGCCTGCCATACCTACTTCCCAAACCTAAGCCGAGTTTGTGTTTTCAGACTTCTGTCCCCACATTCCTGGCCCACAGACCCTTCAGGCTGGGGCCCCTGGAGCCACACATCAGGACTGTGCCTGTCCATACCACGGGAATTCTGCCCATTCCATTGTCCACAATCGTACAAATTAGGAAAAACCTCCAGAGTCCCCAAGGACATCCCAATAATGTAGGCCGCCCAGGACAAACAAGGGTCATCTGAAACCAGCTGAGCATCTACCTCTACTCAGCGTAGATGGATGTCCCCAGAGAAGAAGATTGAATCAGACAGGCCCCTAGGCCTGAATCAGATTCATTGCTTTCGGTTACATGTATCTCTCCTCAGAGGCCTGCTTTCCAATATTAGCATATGGGGATTTCATGAGGCAGCAATCAGAACAAATCTCTTCTCCACATGGGAAAATTATCCTTTGAAGATGTCTCAAAACCTCCAGTTAGGAGAATCCTTCAGGGCCTGTGTGCCACTGCCCCATTACAAGGTCTCCATGGACAGAAATCCACATTAGAACCCATCCGCAGGAAATTCCATTTCAACTCAGCTCCCTTGGTTGCTTCCCCAGAGCAAGCACACTGAACCTGTCTTGACTAGGAGACAATTGGAATGCGAGTCGGGCTGCCCAACCATCCATCCTTAGAGCTCTGCTCTGGCGTCGTTCCGTATGGGATGTCCTGGAGCCATCCAACAGGTCTCAAATATCCAGCAGAAGGAATCCTTGAGTTTTGGAGCATCTCACAACTCCCAACCTGGGAAAATTTAGATGGCTTTGTGATGCCCCCCCCATTTATGAAGGGGAAATCATGGACAGGAACTCCAAACTAAGCCAACGTCTGATCCTCACCCTGAATTCAGATGCACGAAATCTCGATGCAGCTCTGCAGAGTGTGCTTTCCTTGCCCTCGCCCTGAAACCTATGACTAAATTGTGTTCTCAGACTTCCGTCCTCACACTCCGGGCCCCCAAGCCCTCACATTTGGAAATTCGGGACACAAAATGAAGCATTCTGCCTGCCTTCCAGAAGAAAAATTTTGACCTATGGAGTTTCTCACATAACCCAAATGAGGATAGACATACACGGCACTCGAATGTACCCTAATTAGATACTCTAACCTGGCCACTAATACACTGTCTGATACAGAGTGAGCCCGGACCTCCTGACCAAAACCGAGACAGCTGACTGCACACTGAGAACATCACACCCGCCATGGTCTTAGCTCGTTATCTCTTCCCAACCTAACTTTTCAGGCTTCAGAACTTAGACCTTAACTCCAAGCAAGGGTTGAATGTGATGCAGAAATCAGAACTCCTCCTTACCCAAGGCAAGAAGCCTTGTGGTTGGTATGTTGTCCAACGATCAGTGTAGGAGAAACCAGCATTCACCCTGAGGCCCCGCCCATTCTTGAGTGCGACGAGGGCATAAACACGCATTGTGACACTCAGCGTGAGTCCTGTCCTCTAGTAAGACCTCACAGTGGCTTGACCATTAGATGTCATAATGGGCTTGACATGTCCCTAGGCCCCAATTTTTAACCAGATTTCTGGTTGTCCAGTCGCCCCTCCCCAGGGCTCTACTCTGGAATCCCTCATTTGGTGGGACACCTGAGGCTAAAAAACAAAACAAAACAAAACAACAACAACAAAAAAAAAAAATCGGACTTCTTCCATCCCACAGAATGACCTCAAACTCTTTGGACAAGGCCAAACCCCAGATAATAAGACTCATCCTTTTCCCATGAAGTCACCCGGAAATTTCACGACCATGAGTGACACGATATCCAGAAACAAAAACTTGAGCAGGAGCCTCACACTCGCCCTTTTTTCATATCCTGAAGAGTTCTCCTCAAGGTCTGTAGATCAGTCCTGCCATACCTATGACCCGAAACATAAGCCGAGTTTGTGTTTTCAGACAACTGTCCAAACAGCCCTGGCCTAAACACCCTACAGGTTCAGGCCCCTGGAGCCAACCTGAGGACTGTACTTGCCCTCTCCAAGGGAATTCTGTGTGCCCATTCCAATGGCCACAACCCTACTAATAGGATAAACCTACAAAGTCCCTGAGGCCATCCCAATATTTGTGGATTCCCAGGACAAACAGGGCCAATCTGGTCCCATCTGAGCGCCTACCGGCACTCAGACCCCCGTAGACTGATGGCCCCGGAGGTAAAAAGGAATGAGAGGCCCCTAGGCACTTATCGGATCCATTGCTTTGGTTTCCAGGCATCTCTCCTCAGAGGCCGGGATTTCAATAACAGCA
Source organism: Mustela putorius furo (assembly GCF_011764305.1). Taxonomy (NCBI): domain Eukaryota; kingdom Metazoa; phylum Chordata; class Mammalia; order Carnivora; family Mustelidae; genus Mustela; species Mustela putorius. The sequence continues at coordinate 45,457 of NW_025422288.1, read as the reverse complement.
TATGGCTGTTTCTTGACTCACCCATCAGAACAAACCTCGTCTACACACGGGAAACTTGCAATATGGAGCTGTGTGAAAGACTCTCTTTAGGAGAACGCTTCATGGCCCCAGTGCCACCGCTTCATTCCAAGGTCTCCATAGACACAAAATCATATTAGGACACATCCACGGGAGAGTCCATTTCAACTGAGCGTATTCGGTTGCTCCGCGAGATCCAGCAGATCTAACTTGTCTTGTTGCTAGGAGACAATTGAAATGCGAGGTGGCCTACCTCACCATCCATCCTTAGAACCATGCTCAGAATCATTGTCCTGGAGCCAACCAACAGGTCTCAATTGTCCTGCAGGGAATCTTTGCAGTTGGGAGCTTCTCACAACTCCCATCGTGAGAAAACCACATGGCCTCGTGATCCCAACCCCTTCATGAAGGGGCCATCAGGGACATAAGGTCCAACCTGAGAAATAGTCTGATCCTCACCCTGACTTCAGATGCACGAGATCTCGGTTCAGGTCTGTATATTGTGCCTGCCATGTCCTCACCCAGAAACCTAAGCCTAGCTTGTGTCCTCAGACTTCCGTCCTCAGACTAATGGCCCACAAGCCCTCCAGTTTGGCAACCCAGAATTACAATGCAGCACACTGCTTGCGCTCCACAAGAAAAACATTTGCCGTCTGGCGCTACCCAAAAACCCCAAATGAAGATCTACCTGCACGCCACTTGGCTATACCAAAAATATATAGGCTTACCTGGGCAATAATGCCCTTTCTGACAGAGCCTGAGCCTGTACATCCTGGCCCCACCCAGAGAGCTTGCCGCTCACTGAGCACATAGGACCACCCATTGCCTTAGATGGTTATCTCTTCCCAACCTAGGTGTTGAGGATTCAGAATCTAGACCTTATCTCCAATCACTGCCCAGGTTTGAAAATGATGTAGAAATCAGAACTCCTGCCCAATGGCAAGAAACCTTGTGGTTGGCTTGTTGTCCAACGTTCAGTGTAGTGGAAACCTGTTTGTCCGATGAGGCCCCGCCATTGCTCGCGGGCCACATAGGTGGCAAACTCACATTGTGACCCTCAGCCTTAGCCCAGTCCTCAGGTAAGGCCTCTCAGTGGCTGGATGAAGAGACAGCATATTGGGCTTGCCATGCCCATAGGCCCCAATTTTTTACCATAGTTCGGGTTGTCCCTTCACTCTTCCCCAGGGCTCTGCTTTGGAATTCCGCTTTTGGTGGGACACCTGAGGTAACAACCCTGAAAGGAGTACTCCATCCAACAGATTGACGAAAAACAATTGGGATCGGGCCAAATCCACAGAGAGCAAGATTCGTCCATGGCCCATGAGGCATCCTCGACATTCCACGGCCATCGCGGAAACAAAATCCAGAGACAAAAGCCTGAGCAAGCACCTCAGACTCGCACTATCTTCATATCCTGAAGTTGTCTTCTCATGGTTTGTAGATCGGGCCTGCCATACCTACGTCCCCAAACATAAGCTGAGTTTGTGTTTTCAGACTTCTGTCCTTAACGTCCTGGGCCACACACCATCCAGGCTGGGGACCCTGGAGCCACACATTAGGACTGTGACTACCCAATCCATGGGAATTCTGCCCATTCCATTGTCCAAAATCGTACAAATTAGGAGAACCCTCCAAAGTCCCTGAGGCCATCCCAATAGTATAGGTCGCCAGGGACAAAAAAGGTCAGTCTGGCACCAGCTGAGCATCTACCTCCACTCATACTCTAGATGGATGTCCCCAGAGAAGAAGATTGAACCAGACAGGACCCTAGGCCAAAATCGGATCCATTGCTTTGGTTTACAGGCATGTCTCCTCAAAACCCTGGATTCCAATACCAGCATTGGTGTTTTCCTGAGGCAAACATCAGAACCAAACTCGTCTCCACAAGAAAACTTGTGCATGGGAGCTATGTCAAAAGCTTAGGAGAATACTTCAGGGTCCCGGTGCCACCGCCCCATTCCAAGGCCCTCATGGACACAAACACACATTAGACCCATCCTCAGGAAAGTCCATTTCAACTCAGCGACCCCGGTTGCTCCCGCAGACCCATCAGATCTAAACTGTCTTGTCGCTAGGAGACAATTGGAATGCGGGGCGGGCTTCCCAGGCATTCATCCTCGAACGTTGGTCTGGACTCATCCATATGGGATGTCCTGTAGCTGTCCAAGAGGTCTCAATTGTCCCGCAGAAGGAATCTTTGGAGGGAGCATCCCACCACTCCCAACGTGGGAAAACCTCCACGCTCTCGAGAATCCGCTCACTTCATGAAGGGGCCGTCATGAACAGAAAATCCAAACTGAGCCAACGTCTGATCCTCGCTCTGACTTCAGATGCATGAGATATTGCTTCAGATCTTCAGGAGGTACATGCCGTGCCCTCGCCCTTAAACCCAAGTCTAGCTTGTGTTCTCAGACTTCCATCCTCACTCTCCTGGCCCCGAAGAGCACAAATTTGGCAATTCCGGACCATCATTGCAGCACTATGCCTGCCCTCTAGAAGAAAGATATTGCCTAATGAGCTGCCCAGGCAGCTGAAATGAGAATAAACCTACTAGGCACTCGAATGTACCCAAATTATAGAGTCTAACCTAGGCAGTAATACACTGTCTGACAATACCTGAGCCGGGACCTCCTGAGAAACACCCAGACACTGACCGCACAGGTCCAGGCTCAGGCTGTGTCAGAAAGGCATTAGTGCCCAGGTCAGCCTATATATTTGGGGTACAGACGAATGGCGTGCAGGTTGATCCTCAGTTGGGGTTTCTGGGTAGTCCAGAAAAAATTCCCCAAACTCTTTGGACGGGGCCAAACCCCCAAAGAGTAAGACTCGTTCATTTCCCATGAAGTCACCCGGAAATTTCACGACCATGAGTGACACGAATTCATCCCTAAGGATGAATGCTGGTTTCTCCTACACTGAACGTAGGACAACATGGAAACCATGCGGTTTCTTGCCATGGGTAAGGAAGAGTTCTGATTTCTGCATCACAGTCACCCCTGGGCAGAGATTGGAGACAAGGTCTAGGTTCTGAAGCCTGAAAACTGAGGTAGGGAAGAGATGATAACCTAAGGCCATGGCGGGTCTGATATGCTCAGTGTGCGGTCAGCTGTCTGGGTGTTGCTCAGGAGGTCTCAGCTCAGGTTGTGTCAGACTGTGCATTACTGCCCAGGTTAGACTATATAATTTGGGTACATTCGAGTGCCGTGTAGATTTATTCTCATTTAATGTGCCCGGGCAGCTCATTAGGCAATATATGTTTTCTAGAGGGCAGGCAGAGTGTTGCAATGATGTTCCGGAATTGCCAAACATTTGGGCTTCGGGGCCAGGAGTGTGAGGATGGATGTCTGAGAACACAAGCTAGACTTGGGTTTCAGGGCGAGGGCACGGCATGTACCCCCTGAAGATCTGAAGCAATATCGCATGCATCTGAAGTCAGAGCGAGGATCAGACGTTGGCTCAGCTTGGATTTTCTGTTCATGACGGCCCCTTCATAAAGGGAGCCGAATCTCGAGGCCGTGGAGGTTTTCCCACGTTGGGAGTGGTGGGATGGATGCCCCCTCCTAGGATTCCTTCTGCGGGACAATTGAGTCCTGTTGGACAGCTCCAGGACATCCCATATGGATGAGTCCAGACCAACGTTCGAGAATGGATGCCTGGGAAGCCCGCCTAGCATTCCAATTGTCTCCTAGCGACGAGAGAGTTAAATCTGATGGCTCTGCGGGAGCAACCGGGGTGGCTGAGTGAAATGGACTTTCCTGAGGATGGGTCTAATGTGTGTTTGTGTCCATGAGGGCCTTGGAATGGGGCGGTGGCACCGGGACCCTGAAGTTCTCCTAAGCTTTTGACATAGCTCCCATGCACAAGTTTCCTTGTGGAGACGAGGTTTTGTTCTGATGGGTGCCTCGGGCAAACCCCAAAGCTGGTATTGGAATCCAGGGTTTTGAGGAGACATGCCTGTAAACCAAAGCAATGGATCCGATTTTGGCCTAGGGTCCTGTCTGGTTCAATCTTCTTCTCTGGGGACATCCATCTAGGGTATGAGTGTAGGTAGATGCTCAGCTGGTGACAGACTGACCTTTTTTGTCCCGGGCGACCTATACTATTGGGATGGCCTCAGGGACTTTGGAGGGTTCTCCTCATATGTACGATTTTGGACAATGGAATGGGCAGAATTCCCATGGATTGGGTAGGCACAGTCCTAATGTGTGGCTCCAGTGTCCCCAGCCTGGAGGGTGTGTGGCCCAGGACTTTGAGGACAGAAGTCTGAAAACACAAACTCAGCTTATGATTGGGGACGTAGGTATGGCAGGCCCGATCTACAAACCATGAGAAGACATCTTCAGGATATGAAGATAGGGCGAGTCTGAGGTGCTTGCTTAGGCTTTTGTCTCTGGATTTTGTATCAGCGATGGCCGTGGAATGTCGAGGAGGCCTCATGGACCATGGACGAATCTTGCTCTCTGTGGATTTGGCCCGATCCCAATTGTTTTTCGTCAATCTGTTGGATGGAGTACTCCTTTCAGGATTGTTACCTCAGCTGCCCACCAAAAGAGGAATTCCAGAGCAGAGCCCTGGGGAAGAGTGAAGGGACAACATGAACTATGGTTAAAAATTGAGGCCTAGGGGCATGGCAAGCCCAATATGCTGTCTCTTCATCCAGCCACTGAGAGGCCTTACCTGAGGACTGGGCTAAGGCTGAGGGTCACAATGTGTGTTTGTGACCAATGTGGCCCGCAAGCATGGGCGGGGCCTCATGGGCCACACTGGTTTCCACTACACTGAACGTTGGACAGCAAGCCAACCACAAGATTTCGTGCCATTGGGAAGGAGTTCTGATTTCTGCATCATTTTCAAACCTGGGCATTGATTGGAGATAAGGTCTAGGTTCTGAAGCCTGAAAACTGGGGTTGGGAAGGGATAACGACCTAAGGCCATGGGGGGTCTGATGTTCTCAGATTGTAGCCAGCTGACTGGGTGGGCCTAGGATGTTCAGGCTCAGGCTGTGTCAGAAAGGGCATTATTGCCCAGGTCATCCTATATATTTTGGGTATATCCAAGTGTCGTGCAGGTTGATCTTCATTTGGGGTTTCTAGGTAGACCCAGATGGCAATGTATTTCTTCTGCAGGGCAGGTAGAGTGCTGCATTGTAGTTCTGGATTGCCAAACTGGAGGGCTGTGAGCCAGTAGTCTGTGGACAGAAGTCTGAGGACACAAGCTAGGCTTAGGTTTCTGGGTGAGGACATTACTGGCACAATCTACAGACCTGAACCGAGATCTCGTGCATCTGAAGTCAGGGTGAGGATCAGACGATCGTTCAGGTTGGACCTTATGTCCCTGAGGGCCCCTTTATGAAGGGGGGGGATGATGAGGCCATGGGGGTTCTCTCACGATGGGAGTTCTGAGAAGCTCCCAACTGCAAAGATTCTTCTGCAGGACAATTGAGACCTGTTGGTTGGCTCCAGGCCAACGATTCCGAGCAGGGTTTTAAGGATGGATGGCGGGGCGGGATAGGCCACCTCACATTCCAATTGTCTCCTAGCAACAAGACAAGTTAGATCTGCTGAATCTCGCGGAGGAACCAAATACGCTCAGTTGAAATGGACTCTCCTGTGGATGGGTCCTAATGTGTTTTTGTGTCTATGGAGACCTTGGAATGAAGCGGTGGCACTGGGGCCCTGAAGGTATCTCCTAAACAGAGGCTTTGACACAGCTCCCACGTGCAAGTTTCCCATGTGTAGATGAGATTTGTACTGATGTGTGAGTCAAGAAACAGCCATATGCTGGTATTGAAATCCAGTCCTCTGAGTAGAGATGCCTGGAAAACAAACCAATTGATCCGATTAGTGCCTAAGGGCCTGTTCTTTTCTTTTTACCTCTGGGGACATCAGTCTACGGGTCTGAGTGCAGGTAGGTTCTCAGATAGGCTCAGATTACTCTTGTTTGTCCTGGGAAGCCACCACTATTGGGATGGCCTCAGGGACTTTGCAGGTTTATCCTTTTAGTAGGGTTGTGGCCATTGGAATGGGCACACAGAATTCCCTTGGAGAGGGCAAGTACAGTCCTCAGGTTGGCTCCAGGGGCCTGAACCTGTAGGGTGTTTAGGCCAGGGCTGTTTGGACATTTGTCTGAAAACACAAACTCGGCTTATGTTTCGGGTCATAGGTATGGCAGGACTGATCTACAGACCTTGAGGAGAACACTTCAGCTTATGAAAAAAGGGCGAGTGTGAGGCTCTTGCTCAAGTTTTTGTCTCTGGATATCGTGTCACTCATGTCGTGAAATTCCCGGGTGACTTCATGGGAAATGGATGAGTCTTATTCTCTGGGGTTTGGCCTTGTCCAAATAGTTTGAGGTCATTCTGTGGGATGGAAGAAGTCCGTTTTTTTGTTGTTGTTGATTTGTTTTGTTTTGTTTTTCAACCTCCGGTGTCCCATCAAATGAGGGATTCCAAAGTAGAGCCCTGGGGAGGGGCGACTGGACAACCAGAAATTTGGTTAAAAATTGGGGCCTTGGGACATGTCAAGCCCATTATGACATCTAATGGTTCAGCCACTGAGAGGACGTACTAGAGGACAGGACTCACGCTGAGGGTCACAATGCGTGTTTATGCCCTCGTCGCACTCAGGAATTGGCGGGGCCTCAGGGTGAATGCTGGTTTCTCCTAAACTGATCGTTGGACAACTTTCCAACCACAAGGATTCTTGCCTTGGGTAAGGAGGAGTTCTGATTTCTGCATCACATTCAACCCTTGTCAGGGCTTGGAGTTATGGTCTAAGTTCTGAAGCCTGAAAAGTTAGTTTGGGAAGAGATAACGAGCTAATACCATGGCGGTTGTGATGTTCTCAGTGTGCGGTCAGCTGTCTCGCTTTTGGTCAGGAGGTCCGGGCTCACTATGTATCAGACAGTGTATTAGTGGCCAGGTTAGATTATCTAATTTGGGTACATTCGAGTGCCGTGTATGTCTATCCTCATTTGGGTTATGTGAGAAACTCCATAGGTCAAAATTTTTCTTCTGGAAGGCAGGCAGAATGCTTCATTTTGTGTCCCGAATTTCCAAATGTGAGGGCTTCCGGGCCAGGAGTGTGAGGACGGAAGTCTGAGAACACAAGCTAGTCATAGGTTCCAGGGCGAGGGCAAGGAAAGCACACTCTGCTCTGCAGAGCTGCATCGAGATCTCATGCATCTGAATTCAGGGTGAAGATCAGACGTTGGCTTAGGTTGGAGTTCCTGTCCATGATTTCCCCTTCATATTGGGGGGGGGGCATCACAAAGCCATCTAGATTTTCCCAGGTTGGGAGTTGTGAGATGCTCCAAAACTCAAGGATTCCTTCTGCTGGACATTTGAGACATGTTGGGATGGCTCCAGACATCCCATACGGAACGCCAGAGCAGAGCTCTAAGGATGGATGGTTGGGCAGCCCGCCTCGCATTCCAATTGTCTCCTAGTCAAGACAGGTTCAGTGTGCTCGCTCTGGGGGAGCAACCAAGGGAGCTGAGTTGAAATGGAATTTCCTGCGGATGGGTTCTAATGTGGATTTCTGTCCATGGAGACCTTGTAATGGGGCAGTGGCACACAGGCCCTGAACGATTCTCCTAACTGGAGGTTTTGAGATATCTTCAAAGGATAATTTTCCCATGTGGAGAAGAGATTTGTTCTGATTGCTGCCTCATGAAATCCCCATATGCTAATATTGGAAACCAGGCCTCTGAGGAGAGATACCTGTAACCGAAAGCAATGAATCTGATTCAGGCCTATGGGCCTGTCTGATTCAATCTTCATCTCTGGGGACATCCATCTACGCTGAGTAGAGGTAGATGCTCAGCTGGTTTCAGATGACCCTTGTTTGTCCTGGGCGGCCTACATTATTGGGATGTCCTTGGGGACTCTGGAGGTTTTTCCTAATTTGTACGATTGTGGACAATGGAATGGGCAGAATACCCGTGGTATGGACAGGCACAGTCCTGATGTGTGGCTCCAGGGGCCCCAGCCTGAAGGGTCTGTGGGCCAGGAATGTGGGGACAGAAGTCTGAAAATACAAACTCGGCTTAGGTTTGGGAAGTAGGTATGGCAGGCCCGATCTACAGACCGTGAGGAGAATCTTCGGGATACGACAAAAGAGCGAGTGTGAGGCACTTGCTCAGACTTTTGTCTCTGGATTTGTTGTCAATGATGGCTGTGGAATCTCGGGGAGGCCTCATGGGCCATGGACGAGACTTCCTCTCTGTGAATTTGGTCCAATCCCAATTGTTTTGGGTCAATCTGAAGGATGGGAGGAGTCCTTTTAGTTTTGTTACCTCAGGTGTCCCACCAAAAGAGGGATTCCAAAGCAGAGCTCTGGGGAGGGATGAATGGACAACCCGAACAATCCAATTGGGGTGAGGTCGAGACCGAGCAGGTTGATCCTCATTTGGGGTTTATGGAGATCTCCATAGAGCAACGTTTTTCTTCTGGAGGGCCGGCATAGGGCTGCATTTTGGTTCCAGAATTCCAAGTCTTGAGGACATGTTTGCCAGGAGTGTGAGGAAGGAAGTCTGAAAACACAAGGTAGCACGAGGTTTGGGCCCACTGTGCAGAGGCTGAATCGAGATCTCCTGCATCTGAGGTCAGGGCGAGTATCAGATGTTGCCTCAAGCTGGAGTTTGTGTCCATGACGGCCCCTTCCTGAAGGGGGTGGGGGCGTCATGAGGCCAGGGAGGTTTCCCTACGCTGGGAGTTGTGAGCTGCTCCAAACTTCAAAGTTTCCTTCTTCAGGACAGTCGAGTACTATTGGATGGTTCCAGGATGCCCCATACAGAAAGACTCGAGAGCAGGGGCCTAAGCATGGATGCCGAGAAACGCCAACTCACCTTCCCATTGCCTGGTCGAGACAAGGCACGCTCAATCTGCGGGCTCTTGGGTGAGCTACCCAGAAGGCTGAGTTTAAATGGACGTTCCTGAGGATGAGTCATAATGTGGGTTGCTGGCATTGGAGACCTTGGAATGTGGCAGTAGCTAAGGGACTCTGCAGGATTCTCCAACCTGAAGGGTTTGACACAACTCCAACAAGGAAGCTTTCCATGCGGAGATGAGAGGTGTTCTGTGTGGTGCCTCAGGATAGCCCCATATGCTGGTCTTCGAACCCAGGCCTCTGAGGAGTGATACCTGGACACCAAAGCCAGAGTTCATAATAGGGCCTAGGGGCCTGTATGGTTCAATCTTCTGTCTCTGTGGATATCAGTCTGTGTGTCTGCATGGAGGTAGTAGTTGCTCAGCTGGTGTCATAATGCCCCTGTTTGTCCAGTGCGGTTTGCGGTAGTGGGATGTCCTTGGGGACCTTGAGGTTTCTACTATTTTTGTAGAGTTGTGGCCAATGGAACAGGCAGTTTCTTAGGAGAGAGCAGGCACAGTTCTGGGGTGTGGCTCCAGAGACCCCAGCCTGGAGGCGGTGTGGGGCCACGGCTGTGCAGACAGACATCCAAAAACCCAAACTCAGCTCAGGTTTGGGGCCGAGGTTATGGCAGGCCTGATCTACAGTCCGTGAGGGGAGCTCCTCTGGATATGAAAGAAGGGTGAGAGGGAGGCAGTCGCTCAGTCTTTTGTCTCTGGATATTTTGTCCACAATGGCCGTTTAATGTAGGAGTTGCCTCATGGGTCATAGAAGTTCCCTCTCTGGTAGTTTGTCCAGCCCCCAAGAGTTTGGGGTCATTCTGTGGGAAGGGAAGAGTCCTGTTTTCTGCTTCATGTGTACCCCCAGTAGAGGGATTCTGGAGCATAGCAGTGGGTACTGACAACTGGAATACTCGCTCTCTGGTTAAGCCTGGGGGCCTATGGATATGACAAGCCCCATAGGCAGGATCTTGGTCCAGCCACTGAGAGGCGTTACCTTAATACGGGACTCACGCTACAGGTCACAATACATGTCTATGCCCTAGGTGGCCCTCAAGCACTGGCGTGGCCTTTCCGACAATGCAGGGTTTCCCACATTGAACGTTGGACAACATGCCAACCACAAGGTTTTCTGGCCATGGGGAAGGAGGAATTCTAATTTCTGCATCACTTTCACCCCCCTGGACAGTGATTGGAGATAAGGTCTAGGTTCTGAAGCCTGAAAACCGAGGTTGGGAAGAGACGACGAACTACAGCCATAGCGGGTCCCTTGTGTCCAGGTTGGAGCCAGCTGTCTAGGTGTCGTTTCGGGTGTCTTGTCTCAGGCTGTGCCAGACAGGGCATTTGTATTCAGGGTAGGCTGTATAATTGCTTTACAGTCGAGTGGCATGCATTAGATAATCATTTGGGGTTTCTTATTAGCAGCATAGGGCAAAGTTTTTCTTCTGGAGGGCAGGCAGAGTGCTGCATTGTGGCTTCGGAATTCCCAAACTGGAGGGCTTGTGGGCCAGGAGAGTGAGGATAGAGGTCTGAGAACACAAGCTAGGCTTAGGTTTCGGGGAATGGACATGGCAGGCACACTCTGCAGAGCTGAATTGAGATCTCATGGGCCTGAAGTCAGGTCCAGGATCAGACTTTGGCTCAGTTTGGAGTTTCTGTCCATGTTGGCCCCTTCATGAAGGGGGGGGCATTATGAGGCCATGGGGATTTTCCCACTATTAGAGTTGTGAGATGCTCCAAACCGCAAGGATTCCTTCTGTGGGACAATTAAGATTTGTTGGATGGCTCCAGGACGTCTCATAAGGTATTTTTCCAGAACAGGGTTCTAAGTATGGATGCCTGGGCAGACAGCCTCAATTCCAATTGTCTCCTAGCAACAAGAAACGTTTGATCTGCTGGCTTGGGGTAGCATCAGAGGGGGATGAGTTGAAATGGACTTTCCTGAGGATGGTCTTAAATGAGTTGAAATGGACTTTCCTGAGGATGGTCTTAATGTTGGTTTGAGTCCATTGAGACCTTGGTATGGGGCAGTGGCACCAGGGCCCTGAAGGATTCTCCTAACCAGAGGTGATACAAAGCTCCAATGAGCAAGTTTTCCATGGGGAGACGAGATTTGTTCTTATTGGTGCCTCAGGAAACCAGCATTTGCTGGTATTGGAAATGAGGCCTCTGAGGAGAGATGCCTGGAAACCAAAGCAATGGATCTGATTAGGGCCTAGGGGCCTGTCCGGATCAATATTCTTCTCTGGGGACATCTTTTGTCTGAGTGGAGGTAGTTGCTCAGCTGGTTTGAGATCACACCTGTTTTGTCCTGGGCGGCCTACACTATTGGGATGGCCTCGGTAACTTTGGAGGTTTTTCCTAATTTGCAAGGTTGTGGCCAATGGAGTGGGAAGAATTCTCTTGAATGGGAAGCACAGTCCTGAGGTGTGGCTCCAGGGACCCAAGTGTGGAGCATGTGTGGTCCAGGGCTATTTGGACAAAAGTCTGAAAACACAAATTCCACTTAGGTTTGGGTCTATAGGTATGGCCGGCCCGATATATAGACCGTGAGGAGAACTCTTCGGGATATGAACAAAGGGCGAAAGTGAGGTGCTTGCTCATGCTTATTTTTTTCTGGATATGTGTCACCGATTGCCATGGAATGTCCGGGTGTCCTCATGGGCCATCGATGAGGCTCCCTTTCTGGGGATTTGACCCAATCCCAAGAGTTTGGGGTCATTCTGTTGGAAGGGAGGAGGCCTTTCTGTTTTTTTTTTTTTTTTTTTTTTTTTTTTTTTTTTTTTTTTTTTTTTTTTTTTTAACCTCAGGTGGACCACCAAAAGAGGGATTCCACAGCAGAGTCCTGTTGAGGGGCGACTGGACAACCAGACCTCTGGTTAACACTGGGCTCAGGCTGAGGGTCACAATGTGCGTTTGTGACCAATGTGGCCCGTAAGCATGGGGGGGCTCATGGGCCACACTGGTTTCAACTACACTGAACTTTGGACAACATGCCAAGCACAAGGTTTCTTGCCATGGGGAAAGAGTACCGATTTCTGCATCATTTTCAAACCCGGGCCGTGATTGCAGATAAGGTCTAGGTACTGAAGCCTGAAAACAGAGGTTGAAAAGAGATGACGACCTAAGGCCATGGCGGGTCCGATGTGCTCATTGTGCGGCCAGCTGTCTGGGTGGGTCCAGGAGGTCCAAGCTCAGGCTGTGTCAGAAAGGGCATTAGTGCCCAGGTGAGCCTATATATTTGGGGTACAGCTGAATGGCGTGCAGGTTGATCCTCATTTGGGGTTTCTGGGTAGCCCAAGAAGGCAATGTTTTTCTTCTGGAGGGCAGGCAGAGTGCTGCATTGTAGTTCTGGATTGTCAAACTGGAGGGCTTGTGGGCCATTAGTCTGAGAACAGAAGTCTGAGAAACCAAGCTAGGCCTAGGTTTCTGGGTGAGGATATGGCAGGCACAATCTACAGACCTGAATCGAGATCTCATGCATCTGAAGTCAGGGCGAGGATCAGACGATTGCTCAGGTTGGACATTCTGTCCCTGATGGCCCCTTCTTGAAGGGAGTGTGGATCACGAGGCCATGGGGGTTTGCCACAATGGGAGTTCTGTGAAGCTCCCAAGTGCAAAGATTTTTCTGCAGGACAATTGAGACCTGTTGGTTGGCTCCAGGACAACGATTCTGAGCAGGGTTCTAAGGATGGATGGATGGCTAGCCTACCTCGCATTCCAATTGTCTCCAAGCAACAAGACGGGTTAGATCTGCTGGATTTGAGGGAGCTACCGAGGATACTGAGTTGAAATGGACTATCCCGTGGATGTGTCCTAATATGATTTTGTGTCTATGGAGACCTTGGAATGAAGCGGTGGCACTGGGGCCCTGAAGGGTTCTCCTAAGGAGAGGCTTGCACACAGCTCCATCGTGCAAGTTTCCCATGTGTAGATGAGATTTGTTCTGATGGGTGAGTCAAGAAACAGCCATATGCTGTTATTGAAAACCAGGCATCTGAGGAGAGATGCCTGGAAACCAAAGCAATGGATCCGATAGGTGCCTAGGGGCCTGTTCGTTCCTTTTTCCTTCTGGGGACATCAGTCTCCGGGTCTGAGTGCCGGTAGGTGCTCAGATGGGCCCAGATATTGGGTTTGCCATGCCCCTAGTCCATGCCCCTTGGCTCCAATTTTTAACCATAGTTCGGGTTGTCCCTTCACTCTTCCCCAGGGCTCTGTATTGAAATTCCTCTTTTGGTGGGACACCTGAGGTAACAAACCTGAAAGGAGTCCTCCCATCCCACAGATTGACGAAAAACAATTGGGATCGGGCCAAATCCACAGAGAGCAAGATTCGTCTATGGCCCTTGAGGCCTCCCCAACATTCCAGGGCCATTGCTGGACCAAAATCCAGAGACTAAAGCCTGAGCACGCGCCTCAGACTCTCTCATTCTTCATATCCTGAAGAGCTCTTCAGATAAGAACCTACACGGCACTCAAATGCACCCAAAATATATAGTCTAACCTGGGCACTAATGCACTGTCTGACAACCTGAGCCCGGACCTCGTGACCAAGACCCAGAAAGCTGACCGCACACTGAGCACATCAGACCCGCCATGGCCTTAGGTCATCATCTCTTCCCTACCTCAGTTTTAAGACTTCAGAACCTAGACCTTATCTCCAATCACTGACCAGGGGTGACTTTGATGCAGAAATCAGAACTCTTCCTTACCCATGGCAAGAAACCTTGTGGTTGGCATGTTGTCCAGCGTTCAGTCTAGGAGAAACCAGCATTCACCCTGAGGCCCCGCCCATTCTTGAGTGCGACGAGGGCATAAACACGCATTGTGACCCTCAGCGTGAGTGCTGTCCTCTAGTACGTCCTCTCAGTGGCTGGACCATTAGATATCATCATGGGCTTGACATGTCCCTAGGCCCAAATTTTTAACAAGATTTCTGGTTGTCCAGTCACCCCTCCCCAGGGCTCTACTCTGGAATCCCTCATTTGGTGGGACACCTGAGGTTGAAAAACAAAACAAAACACATCAACAACAACAGAACAACGGACTTCTTCCATCCCACAGAATGACCCCAAACTCTTTGGATGGGGCCAAAGCCCCAGAGAGTAAGACTCGTCCATTTCCCAAGAAGTCACCCGGAAATTTCACGACCATGAGTGACACGATATCCAGAGACAAAAACTTGAGCAAGAGCCTCACATTCGCCCTTTTTTCATACCCTGAAGAGTTCTCCTCATGGTCTGTAGATCAGTCCTGCCATACCTATGAACCGATACATAAGCCGAGTTTGTTTTTTCAGACAGCTGTCCAAACAGCCCTGGCCTACACACCCTTCAGGTTCAGGACCCTGGAGCCAAACCTGACGACTGTGCTTGCCTCTCCAAGGGAATTGTATGTGCCCACTCCAATGGCCACAAACCTACTAATAGGTTAAACCTCCAATGTCCCTGAGGCCATCCCAATATTTGTGGCTTCCCAGGACAATCAGGGGAAATCTGGGCCCATCTGAGCACTTACCTGCACTCAGACCCGTAGACTGATGTCCCCAGAGGTATAAAAAAACAAAAAGGCACCTACGCACCTATCGGAACCATTGGTTTGGCTTCCAGGCATCTCTCCTCAGAGGCCTGGATTTCAATAACAGCATATGCCTGTTTCTTGACTCACCCATCAGAACAAATCTCATCTACACATGGGAAACTTGCACGATGGAGCTGTGTGAAAGCCTCTCTTTAGGAGAACCCTTCAGGGCCCCAGTGCCACCGATTCATTCCATGTCTCCATAGACACAAAATCATATTAGGACACCTCCACGGGAGAGTCCATTTCAACTCAGTCTCCTCAGATGCTCCCCCAGATCCAGCAGATCTAACCAGTCTTGTTGCTTGGAGACAATTGGAATGCGAGGTGGGCTACACTGCCATCCATCCTTAGAACCCTGCTCGGAAACTTGTCCTGGAGCCAACCAACAGGTCTTAATTGTCCTGCAGAAGAATCTTTGCAGTTGGGAGCTTCTCACAACTCCCATCGTGTGAAAACCCCCATGGCCTCGTGATCCATCCCCCTTCAAGAAGGTGCCATCAGGGACAGAATGTCCACCCTGAGCGATCGTCTGATCCTCTCCCTGACTTCAGATGCACGAGATCTCGATTCAGGTCTGTAGATTGTGCCTGCCATATCCTCACCCAGAAACCGAGGCCTAGCTTGGTTTCTCAAACTTCCGTCCTCAGACTCTGGCCCACAAGCTCTCCAGTTTGGCTATCCAGAACTACAATGCAGCACTCTGCCTGCCCTGCGGAAGAAATACATTGCCCTCTGGGGCTAATCAGAAACCCCCAGTGGGCATCAACCTGCACGGCATTTGGCTCTACCCCAAATATATAGGCTGACCTGGGCACTAATGCCCTTTCTGACACAGCCTGAGCATGGACCTACTGGTCCCACCCAGACAGCTGGCTGCACACTGAGCACATCGGACCCGCCATGGCCTTAGGTCGTCATCTCTTCTCAACCTCGGTTTTGAGGCTTAAGAACCTAGACCTTATCTCCAATCACTGCCTGGGTTTGAAAAAAATGCAGAAAAATCAGAAATCTTTCCCCATGGCAAGGAAACCTTGTGGTTGGCACGTTGTCCAAGGTTCAGTATCATTGGAAGCAGTGTGGCCCATGAGGACCCGCCCCATGCTTGCGGGCCACATTGGTCACAAACACACATTGTGACCCCTCATTTGAGCCCAGTACTCAGGTAAGGCCTCTCAGTGGCTGGATGGAGAGACAGAATATTGGGCTTGCCATGCCCCTAGGCCCCAATTTTTAACCATAGTTCGGGTTGTCCCTTCACTCTTCCGCAGGGCTCTGCTTTGGAATTCCTCTTTTGGTGGGACACGTGAGGTAACAAACCTGAAAGGAGTCCTCCCATTCCAAAGATTGACGAGAAACAATTGGGATCGAGGCTAATCCACAGAGAGCAAGATTCGTCCATGGCCCATGAGGCCTCCCCAACATTCCACGGCCATCGCTGATACAAAATCCAGAGACTAAAGCCTGAGCACGTGCCTCAGACTCGCTCATTCTTCATATCCTGAAGAGTTCTTCAGATAAGAACCTACACGGCAATCGAATGCACCCAAAATATATAGTCTAACCTGGGCACTAATGCACTGTCTGACAAACTGAGACCGGACCTCGTGACCAACACCCAGACAGCTGACCGCACACTGAGCACATCAGACCCGCATTGGCCTTAGGTCATCATCTCTTCCCTACCTCAGTTTTCAGGCTTCAGAACCTAGACCTTATCTCCAATCACTGACCAGGGGTGACTGTGATGCAGAAATCAGAACTCTTCCTTACCCATGGCAAGAAACCTTGTGGTTGGCATGTTGTCCAACGTTCAGTGTAGGAGAAACCAGCATTCACCCTGAGGCCCCGCCCATTCTTGAGTGCGTCGAGGGCATAAACCCTCATTGTGACCCTCAGCGTGAGTCCTGTCCTCTAGTACGTCCTCTCAGTGGCTGGACCATTAGATGTCATCATGGGCTTGACATGTCCCTAGGCCCCAATTTTTAACCAGATTTCTGGTTCTCCAGTCGCCCCTCCCCAGGGCTCTACTCTGGAATCCCTCATTTGGAGGGACACCTGAGGGTGAAAAACAAAACAAAACAAATCAACAACAACAGAACAACGGAATTCTTCCATCCCACAGAATGACCCCAAACTCTTTGGATGGGGCCAAAGTCCCAGAGAGTAAGACTCGTCCATTCCCATGAAGTCACCAGGAAATTTCACGACCATGAGTGACACGATATCCAGAGACAAAAACTTGATTAAGAGCCTCACATTCGCCCTTTTTTCATATCCTGAAGAGTTCTCCTCATGGTCTGTAGATCAGTCCTGCCATACCTATTACCTGAAACATAAGCCGAGTTTGTGTTTTCAGACAGCTGTCCAAACAGCACTGGCCTACACACCCTACAGGTTCAGGCCCCTGGAGCCAAACCTGACGACTCTGCTTGCCTTCTCCAAGGGAATTGTATGTGCCCACTCCAATGGCCCCAACCCTACTAATAGGATAAACCTCCAAAGTCCCTGAGGCCATCCTAATATTTGTGGCTTCCCAGGACAAACAGGGTCAATCTGGGCCCATCTGAGCACCTACCGGCTCTCAGACCCGTAGACTGATGTTCCCAGAGGTAAAAACGAACGAACAGGCCCCTAGGCACCTATCGGAACCATTGGTTTGGCTTCCAGGCATCTCTCCTCAGAGGCCTGGATTTCAATAACAGCATATGGCTGTTTCTTGACTCACCCATCAGAACAAATCTCATGTACACATGGGAAACTTGACTTTGGAGCTGTGTCAAAGCCTCTCTTTAGGAGAATTCTTCAGGGCCCCAGTGCCACCGCTTAATTCCAAGGTCTTCATAGACACAAAAACACATTAGGACCCATCCACAGGAGCGTCCATTTCAACTCAGCTTCCTCGGTTGCTCCCCCAGATCCAGCAGATCTAACCTGTCTTGTTGCTTGGAGACAATTGGATGCGAGGTGAGCTACCCATCCATTCATCCTTAGTACCCTGCTCGGAATCGTTGGCCTGGAGCCAACCAACAGGTCTCAATTGTCCTGCAGAAGAATCTTTGCAGTTGGGAGCTTCTCACAACTCCCATCGTGGGAAAATCCCATGGCCTCGTGATCCAAACCCCTTCATGAAGGGTCCATCAGGGACAAACCTCCAACCTGAGCGATCGTCTGATCCTCACCCTGACTTAAGATCCACGAGATCTCGAGTCAGGTCTGTAGATTGTGCCTGCCATGTCCTCAACCAGAAACCTAAGCCTAGCTTTTGTTCTCAGACTTCCGTCCTCAGACTACGGGCCCACAAGCCCTCCAGTTTGGCAATCCAGAACTACAATGCAACTCTCTGCCTGCCTTCCAGAAGAAAAACATTGCCCTCTGGGGCTACCCAGAAACCCCAAATGAGGATCAACCTGCACGCCACTTGGCTGTACCCCAAATATATAGGCTGACCTGGGCACTTATGCCCTTTCAGACACAACCTGAGCATGGAACTCCTGGCCCCACCCAGACAGCTGGCCGCACTCTGAGCACAACGTTCCCGCCAAGGCCTAGGTCGTCATCTCTACTCAACCTCGATTTTCAGGCTTCAGAAACTATAAATTATCTCAAAACACTGCCCACGGTTGAAAATGATGCAGAAATCAGAACTCCATCCCCATGGCAAGAAACCTTGTGGTTGCCATGTTGTCCAACGTCAGTGTAGTTGAAACCAGTGTGGCCCATGAGGCCCCACCCAAGCTCCCGGGCCACATTGGTCACAAACACACATTGTGACCTTCAGCCTGAGCCCAGTCCTCAAGTAAGGCCTCTCAGTGGCTGGACCCTGAGCCTGCATATGGGGCCTGCCATGCCCCTGGCCCCAATTTTTAACCATAGTTCGCTTTGTCCCTTCACTATTCCCTAGGGCTCTGCTTTGGAATTCCTCTTTTGGTGGGACACCTGAGGTAACAAACCTGAAAGGAGTCCTCCCATCCCACAGATTGACGAAAAACAATTGGGATCGGGCCAAATCCGCAGAGAGCATGATTCGTCCATGGCACATGAGGCCTCCCCGACTTTCCACGGCCAACGCTGATACAAAATCTAGAGACAAAACAATGAGCAAGCGCCTCAGACTCGCTGTTTCTTCATATCCTGAAGAGTTCTTCTCATGGTTTGTCGATCGGGTCCGCCATACTTACATGTGCAAACCTTAGCTGAGTTTGTGCTTTTAGCCTTCTGTCCTCAATGTCCTGGGCAACACACACTCCAGACTGGGCCCCTGGAGTCACACATTAGGACTGCGCCTACCCAATCCATGGGAATTCTGCCCATTCCATTGTCCCAAACCGTACAAATTAGGAGAACCCTCCAAAGTCCCTGAGGCCATCCCACTAGTGTAGGTAGCCCGGCACAAACAAGGGCGGTCTGACACCAGCTGTGCATCTATCTCCACTTATTCCATAGATGGATGTCCCCAGAGAAGAAGATTGAACCAGACAGGACCCTAGGCCATCATCGGATCCATTGCTTTGGTTTACAGGCATGTCTCCTCAAAAGCCTGGATTCCAATACTACCTTTTGGGTTTTCCTGAGGCACCCATCAGAAAAAATCTCGTCTCCACAAGGAAACTTGTGCATGGGAGCTATGTCAAAAGCTTAGGAGAATACTTCAGGGTCCCTGTGCCACAGCCTCATTCCAAGGCCATCATGGATACAAACACACTTTAGGACCCATCCTCAGGAAAGTCCATTCCAACTCAGCCACCTAGGTTGCTCCCCCAGAGCAATCAGATCTAAACCTGGACCTGTCCAACAGGTCTCAATGGTCCTGCAGAAGGAATCCTTGAAGGGGGCATGCCACAACTCCCAACGTGGGAAAACCTCCATGGCCTCGAGATTCCCCTCCCTTCATGAAGGGGCCGTCATGCACAGAAACTCCAGCCTGAGCCAACGTCTGAACCTCGCCCTGACTTCAGATGCATGAGATCTTGGTTCCGATGTGTAGGGGGTACCAGCCGTGCCCTCGCCCTGAAACCCAAGTCTAGCTTGTGTTCTCAGACATCCGTCCTCACACTCCTGGCCCCGAAGCACTCAAGTTTGGCAATTCCGGACCCAGAATGCAGCAGTCTGTCTGCCTTCTAGAAAAAAAAAAAAATATTGCCTAATGAGCTGCCCAGGCAGCTTAAATGAGGATCAACCTACACGGCACTCGAATGTACCCAAATTATATAGTCTAACCTGGGCACTAATGCACTTTCTGACACAACCTGAGCCCGGACCTCCTGACCAACACCCAGACAGCTGACCGCACAAAGAGCACCTCAGACCCGCCATGGCCTTAGGTCATCATGTCTTCCCTACCTCAGTTTTCAGGCTTCAGAACCTAGACCTTATCTCCAATCCCTGCCCAGGGGTGAGTGTGATGCAGAAATCAGAACTCCTCCTTACCCATGGCAAGAAACCTTGTGGTTGGCATGTTGTCCAACGTTCAGTGTTGGAGAAGCCACCATTCACCCTGAGGTCCCGCCCATTCTTGAGTGTGACGAGGGCATAAACATGCATTGTGACCCTCAGCGTGAGTCCTGCCCTCTAGTATGTCCTCTTAGTGACTGGACCATTAGATGTCATAATGGGCTTGACATGTCCCTAGGCCCCAATTTTTAACCAGATTTCTGGTTGTCCAGTCGCCCCCTCCCCAGGGCTCTACACTGGAATCCCTCATTTGGTGGGACACCTGAGGTTGAAAAACAAAACAAAACAAATCAACAAAAATAAATAAAACGGACTTCTTCCATCCCAAACTCTTTGGATGGGGCCACACCTCCAGAGAGTAAGACTCGTCCATTTCCCATGAAGACACCCGGGAATTTCACGACCATGAGTGTCACGATATCCAGAGACAAAAACTTGAGCAAGAGCCTCACACTCGCCCTTTTTTCCTATCCCGAAGAGTTCTCCTCATGGTCTGTAGATCAGTCCTGCCATACCCATGACCCGAAACAGAAGCCGAGTTTGTGTTTTCAGACAACGGTCTAAAAAGCCCTTGCCTACACACCCTACAGGCTCAGGCCGCTGGAGCCAAACCTGAGGACTGTACTTGCCCTCTACAAGGGATTTCTGTATGCCCATTGAAATGGCCACAACCCTACTAATAGGATCAACCTGCAAAGTCCCTGAGGCCATCTCAATAATGGTGGCTTCCCAGGATAAACAGGGGCAATCTGAGCCCATCTGAACACCTACCTGCCCTCAGACCCATAGACTGATGTCCCCAGAAGTAAAAAGGAACGAACAGGCCCCTCGGCACTAATCGGATCCATTGCTTTGGTTTCCAGGCATCTCTCCTCAGAGGCCTGGATTTCAATACCAGCATATGGCTGTTTCTTGACTCACCCATCAGAACAAATCTCATGTACACATGGGAAACTTGACGTTGGAGCTGTGTCAAAGCCTCTCTTTAGGAGAATTCTTCAGGGCCCCAGTGCCACCGCTTAATTCCAAGGTCTTCATAGACACAAAAAACACATTAGGACCCATCCACAGGAGCGTCCATTTCAACTCAGCTTCCTCGGTTGCTCCCCCAGATCCAGCAGATCTAACCTGTCTTGTTGCTTGGAGACAATTGGATGCGAGGTGAGCTACCCATCCATTCATCCTTAGTACCCTGCTCGGAATCGTTGGCCTGGAGCCAACCAACAGGTCTCAATTGTCCTGCAGAAGAATCTTTGCAGTTGGGAGCTTCTCACAACTCCCATCGTGGGAAAATCCCATGGCCTCGTGATCCAAACCCCTTCATGAAGGGTCCATCAGGGACAAACCTCCAACCTGAGCGATCGTCTGATCCTCACCCTGACTTAAGATCCACGAGATCTCGAGTCAGGTCTGTAGATTGTGCCTGCCATGTCCTCAACCAGAAACCTAAGCCTAGCTTTTGTTCTCAGACTTCCGTCCTCAGACTACGGGCCCACAAGCCCTCCAGTTTGGCAATCCAGAACTACAATGCAACTCTCTGCCTGCCTTCCAGAAGAAAAACATTGCCCTCTGGGGCTACCCAGAAACCCCAAATGAGGATCAACCTGCACGCCACTTGGCTGTACCCCAAATATATAGGCTGACCTGGGCACTTATGCCCTTTCAGACACAACCTGAGCATGGAACTCCTGGCCCCACCCAGACAGCTGGCCGCACTCTGAGCACAACGTTCCCGCCAAGGCCTAGGTCGTCATCTCTACTCAACCTCGATTTTCAGGCTTCAGAAACTATAAATTATCTCAAAACACTGCCCACGGTTGAAAATGATGCAGAAATCAGAACTCCATCCCCATGGCAAGAAACCTTGTGGTTGCCATGTTGTCCAACGTCAGTGTAGTTGAAACCAGTGTGGCCCATGAGGCCCCACCCAAGCTCCCGGGCCACATTGGTCACAAACACACATTGTGACCTTCAGCCTGAGCCCAGTCCTCAAGTAAGGCCTCTCAGTGGCTGGACCCTGAGCCTGCATATGGGGCCTGCCATGCCCCTGGCCCCAATTTTTAACCATAGTTCGCTTTGTCCCTTCACTATTCCCTAGGGCTCTGCTTTGGAATTCCTCTTTTGGTGGGACACCTGAGGTAACAAACCTGAAAGGAGTCCTCCCATCCCACAGATTGACGAAAAAACAATTGGGATCGGGCCAAATCCGCAGAGAGCATGATTCGTCCATGGCACATGAGGCCTCCCCGACTTTCCACGGCCAACGCTGATACAAAATCTAGAGACAAAACAATGAGCAAGCGCCTCAGACTCGCTGTTTCTTCATATCCTGAAGAGTTCTTCTCATGGTTTGTCGATCGGGTCCGCCATACTTACATGTGCAAACCTTAGCTGAGTTTGTGCTTTTAGCCTTCTGTCCTCAATGTCCTGGGCAACACACACTCCAGACTGGGCCCCTGGAGTCACACATTAGGACTGCGCCTACCCAATCCATGGGAATTCTGCCCATTCCATTGTCCCAAACCGTACAAATTAGGAGAACCCTCCAAAGTCCCTGAGGCCATCCCACTAGTGTAGGTAGCCCGGCACAAACAAGGGCGGTCTGACACCAGCTGTGCATCTATCTCCACTTATTCCATAGATGGATGTCCCCAGAGAAGAAGATTGAACCAGACAGGACCCTAGGCCATCATCGGATCCATTGCTTTGGTTTACAGGCATGTCTCCTCAAAAGCCTGGATTCCAATACTACCTTTTGGGTTTTCCTGAGGCACCCATCAGAAAAAATCTCGTCTCCACAAGGAAACTTGTGCATGGGAGCTATGTCAAAAGCTTAGGAGAATACTTCAGGGTCCCTGTGCCACAGCCTCATTCCAAGGCCATCATGGATACAAACACACTTTAGGACCCATCCTCAGGAAAGTCCATTCCAACTCAGCCACCTAGGTTGCTCCCCCAGAGCAATCAGATCTAAACCTGGACCTGTCCAACAGGTCTCAATGGTCCTGCAGAAGGAATCCTTGAAGGGGGCATGCCACAACTCCCAACGTGGGAAAACCTCCATGGCCTCGAGATTCCCCTCCCTTCATGAAGGGGCCGTCATGCACAGAAACTCCAGCCTGAGCCAACGTCTGAACCTCGCCCTGACTTCAGATGCATGAGATCTTGGTTCCGATGTGTAGGGGGTACCAGCCGTGCCCTCGCCCTGAAACCCAAGTCTAGCTTGTGTTCTCAGACATCCGTCCTCACACTCCTGGCCCCGAAGCACTCAAGTTTGGCAATTCCGGACCCAGAATGCAGCAGTCTGTCTGCCTTCTAGAAAAAAAAAAAAAAATATTGCCTAATGAGCTGCCCAGGCAGCTTAAATGAGGATCAACCTACACGGCACTCGAATGTACCCAAATTATATAGTCTAACCTGGGCACTAATGCACTTTCTGACACAACCTGAGCCCGGACCTCCTGACCAACACCCAGACAGCTGACCGCACAAAGAGCACCTCAGACCCGCCATGGCCTTAGGTCATCATGTCTTCCCTACCTCAGTTTTCAGGCTTCAGAACCTAGACCTTATCTCCAATCCCTGCCCAGGGGTGAGTGTGATGCAGAAATCAGAACTCCTCCTTACCCATGGCAAGAAACCTTGTGGTTGGCATGTTGTCCAACGTTCAGTGTTGGAGAAGCCACCATTCACCCTGAGGTCCCGCCCATTCTTGAGTGTGACGAGGGCATAAACATGCATTGTGACCCTCAGCGTGAGTCCTGCCCTCTAGTATGTCCTCTTAGTGACTGGACCATTAGATGTCATAATGGGCTTGACATGTCCCTAGGCCCCAATTTTTAACCAGATTTCTGGTTGTCCAGTCGCCCCTCCCCAGGGCTCTACACTGGAATCCCTCATTTGGTGGGACACCTGAGGTTGAAAAACAAAACAAAACAAATCAACAAAAATAAATAAAACGGACTTCTTCCATCCCAAACTCTTTGGATGGGGCCACACCTCCAGAGAGTAAGACTCGTCCATTTCCCATGAAGACACCCGGGAATTTCACGACCATGAGTGTCACGATATCCAGAGACAAAAACTTGAGCAAGAGCCTCACACTCGCCCTTTTTTCCTATCCCGAAGAGTTCTCCTCATGGTCTGTAGATCAGTCCTGCCATACCCATGACCCGAAACAGAAGCCGAGTTTTGTGTTTTCAGACAACGGTCTAAAAAGCCCTTGCCTACACACCCTACAGGCTCAGGCCGCTGGAGCCAAACCTGAGGACTGTACTTGCCCTCTACAAGGGATTTCTGTATGCCCATTGAAATGGCCACAACCCTACTAATAGGATCAACCTGCAAAGTCCCTGAGGCCATCTCAATAATGGTGGCTTCCCCCAGGATAAACAGGGGCAATCTGAGCCCATCTGAACACCTACCTGCCCTCAGACCCATAGACTGATGTCCCCAGAAGTAAAAAGGAACGAACAGGCCCCTCGGCACTAATCGGATCCATTGCTTTGGTTTCCAGGCATCTCTCCTCAGAGGCCTGGATTTCAATACCAGCATATGGCTGTTTCTTGACTCACCCATCAGAACAAATCTCATGTACACATGGGAAACTTGACGTTGGAGCTGTGTCAAAGCCTCTCTTTAGGAGAATTCTTCAGGGCCCCAGTGCCACCGCTTAATTCCAAGGTCTTCATAGACACAAAAACACATTAGGACCCATCCACAGGAGCGTCCATTTCAACTCAGCTTCCTCGGTTGCTCCCCCAGATCCAGCAGATCTAACCTGTCTTGTTGCTTGGAGACAATTGGATGCGAGGTGAGCTACCCATCCATTCATCCTTAGTACCCTGCTCGGAATCGTTGGCCTGGAGCCAACCAACAGGTCTCAATTGTCCTGCAGAAGAATCTTTGCAGTTGGGAGCTTCTCACAACTCCCATCGTGGGAAAATCCCATGGCCTCGTGATCCAAACCCCTTCATGAAGGGTCCATCAGGGACAAACCTCCAACCTGAGCGATCGTCTGATCCTCACCCTGACTTAAGATCCACGAGATCTCGAGTCAGGTCTGTAGATTGTGCCTGCCATGTCCTCAACCAGAAACCTAAGCCTAGCTTTTGTTCTCAGACTTCCGTCCTCAGACTACGGGCCCACAAGCCCTCCAGTTTGGCAATCCAGAACTACAATGCAACTCTCTGCCTGCCTTCCAGAAGAAAAACATTGCCCTCTGGGGCTACCCAGAAACCCCAAATGAGGATCAACCTGCACGCCACTTGGCTGTACCCCAAATATATAGGCTGACCTGGGCACTTATGCCCTTTCAGACACAACCTGAGCATGGAACTCCTGGCCCCACCCAGACAGCTGGCCGCACTCTGAGCACAACGTTCCCGCCAAGGCCTAGGTCGTCATCTCTACTCAACCTCGATTTTCAGGCTTCAGAAACTATAAATTATCTCAAAACACTGCCCACGGTTGAAAATGATGCAGAAATCAGAACTCCATCCCCATGGCAAGAAACCTTGTGGTTGCCATGTTGTCCAACGTCAGTGTAGTTGAAACCAGTGTGGCCCATGAGGCCCCACCCAAGCTCCCGGGCCACATTGGTCACAAACACACATTGTGACCTTCAGCCTGAGCCCAGTCCTCAAGTAAGGCCTCTCAGTGGCTGGACCCTGAGCCTGCATATGGGGCCTGCCATGCCCCTGGCCCCAATTTTTAACCATAGTTCGCTTTGTCCCTTCACTATTCCCTAGGGCTCTGCTTTGGAATTCCTCTTTTGGTGGGACACCTGAGGTAACAAACCTGAAAGGAGTCCTCCCATCCCACAGATTGACGAAAAACAATTGGGATCGGGCCAAATCCGCAGAGAGCATGATTCGTCCATGGCACATGAGGCCTCCCCGACTTTCCACGGCCAACGCTGATACAAAATCTAGAGACAAAACAATGAGCAAGCGCCTCAGACTCGCTGTTTCTTTCATATCCTGAAGAGTTCTTCTCATGGTTTGTCGATCGGGTCCGCCATACTTACATGTGCAAACCTTAGCTGAGTTTGTGCTTTTAGCCTTCTGTCCTCAATGTCCTGGGCAACACACATACTCCAGACTGGGCCCCTGGAGTCACACATTAGGACTGCGCCTACCCAATCCATGGGAATTCTGCCCATTCCATTGTCCCAAACCGTACAAATTAGGAGAGAACCCTCCAAAGTCCCTGAGGCCATCCCACTAGTGTAGGTAGCCCGGCACAAACAAGGGCGGTCTGACACCAGCTGTGCATCTATCTCCACTTATTCCATAGATGGATGTCCCCAGAGAAGAAGATTGAACCAGACAGGACCCTAGGCCATCATCGGATCCATTGCTTTGGTTTACAGGCATGTCTCCTCAAAAGCCTGGATTCCAATACTACCTTTTGGGTTTTCCTGAGGCACCCATCAGAAAAAATCTCGTCTCCACAAGGAAACTTGTGCATGGGAGCTATGTCAAAAGCTTAGGAGAATACTTCAGGGTCCCTGTGCCACAGCCTCATTCCAAGGCCATCATGGATACAAACACACTTTAGGACCCATCCTCAGGAAAGTCCATTCCAACTCAGCCACCTAGGTTGCTCCCCCAGAGCAATCAGATCTAAACCTGGACCTGTCCAACAGGTCTCAATGGTCCTGCAGAAGGAATCCTTGAAGGGGGCATGCCACAACTCCCAACGTGGGAAAACCTCCATGGCCTCGAGATTCCCCTCCCTTCATGAAGGGGCCGTCATGCACAGAAACTCCAGCCTGAGCCAACGTCTGAACCTCGCCCTGACTTCAGATGCATGAGATCTTGGTTCCGATGTGTAGGGGGTACCAGCCGTGCCCTCGCCCTGAAACCCAAGTCTAGCTTGTGTTCTCAGACATCCGTCCTCACACTCCTGGCCCCGAAGCACTCAAGTTTGGCAATTCCGGACCCAGAATGCAGCAGTCTGTCTGCCTTCTAGAAAAAAAAAAAAATATTGCCTAATGAGCTGCCCAGGCAGCTTAAATGAGGATCAACCTACACGGCACTCGAATGTACCCAAATTATATAGTCTAACCTGGGCACTAATGCACTTTCTGACACAACCTGAGCCCGGACCTCCTGACCAACACCCAGACAGCTGACCGCACAAAGAGCACCTCAGACCCGCCATGGCCTTAGGTCATCATGTCTTCCCTACCTCAGTTTTCAGGCTTCAGAACCTAGACCTTATCTCCAATCCCTGCCCAGGGGTGAGTGTGATGCAGAAATCAGAACTCCTCCTTACCCATGGCAAGAAACCTTGTGGTTGGCATGTTGTCCAACGTTCAGTGTTGGAGAAGCCACCATTCACCCTGAGGTCCCGCCCATTCTTGAGTGTGACGAGGGCATAAACATGCATTGTGACCCTCAGCGTGAGTCCTGCCCTCTAGTATGTCCTCTTAGTGACTGGACCATTAGATGTCATAATGGGCTTGACATGTCCCTAGGCCCCAATTTTTAACCAGATTTCTGGTTGTCCAGTCGCCCCTCCCCAGGGCTCTACACTGGAATCCCTCATTTGGTGGGACACCTGAGGTTGAAAAACAAAAAAACAAAACAAATCAACAAAAAATAAATAAAACGGACTTCTTCCATCCCAAACTCTTTGGATGGGGCCACACCTCCAGAGAGTAAGACTCGTCCATTTCCCATGAAGACACCCGGGAATTTCACGACCATGAGTGTCACGATATCCAGAGACAAAAACTTGAGCAAGAGCCTCACACTCGCCCTTTTTTCCTATCCCGAAGAGTTCTCCTCATGGTCTGTAGATCAGTCCTGCCATACCCATGACCCGAAACAGAAGCCGAGTTTGTGTTTTCAGACAACGGTCTAAAAAGCCCTTGCCTACACACCCTACAGGCTCAGGCCGCTGGAGCCAAACCTGAGGACTGTACTTGCCCTCTACAAGGGATTTCTGTATGCCCATTGAAATGGCCACAACCCTACTAATAGGATCAACCTGCAAAGTCCCTGAGGCCATCTCAATAATGGTGGCTTCCCAGGATAAACAGGGGCAATCTGAGCCCATCTGAACACCTACCTGCCCTCAGACCCATAGACTGATGTCCCCAGAAGTAAAAAGGAACGAACAGGCCCCTCGGCACTAATCGGATCCATTGCTTTGGTTTCCAGGCATCTCTCCTCAGAGGCCTGGATTTCAATACCAGCATATGGCTGTTTCTTGACTCACCCATCAGAACAAATCTCATGTACACATGGGAAACTTGACGTTGGAGCTGTGTCAAAGCCTCTCTTTAGGAGAATTCTTCAGGGCCCCAGTGCCACCGCTTAATTCCAAGGTCTTCATAGACACAAAAACACATTAGGACCCATCCACAGGAGCGTCCATTTCAACTCAGCTTCCTCGGTTGCTCCCCCAGATCCAGCAGATCTAACCTGTCTTGTTGCTTGGAGACAATTGGATGCGAGGTGAGCTACCCATCCATTCATCCTTAGTACCCTGCTCGGAATCGTTGGCCTGGAGCCAACCAACAGGTCTCAATTGTCCTGCAGAAGAATCTTTGCAGTTGGGAGCTTCTCACAACTCCCATCGTGGGAAAATCCCATGGCCTCGTGATCCAAACCCCTTCATGAAGGGTCCATCAGGGACAAACCTCCAACCTGAGCGATCGTCTGATCCTCACCCTGACTTAAGATCCACGAGATCTCGAGTCAGGTCTGTAGATTGTGCCTGCCATGTCCTCAACCAGAAACCTAAGCCTAGCTTTTGTTCTCAGACTTCCGTCCTCAGACTACGGGCCCACAAGCCCTCCAGTTTGGCAATCCAGAACTACAATGCAACTCTCTGCCTGCCTTCCAGAAGAAAAACATTGCCCTCTGGGGCTACCCAGAAACCCCAAATGAGGATCAACCTGCACGCCACTTGGCTGTACCCCAAATATATAGGCTGACCTGGGCACTTATGCCCTTTCAGACACAACCTGAGCATGGAACTCCTGGCCCCACCCAGACAGCTGGCCGCACTCTGAGCACAACGTTCCCGCCAAGGCCTAGGTCGTCATCTCTACTCAACCTCGATTTTCAGGCTTCAGAAACTATAAATTATCTCAAAACACTGCCCACGGTTGAAAATGATGCAGAAATCAGAACTCCATCCCCATGGCAAGAAACCTTGTGGTTGCCATGTTGTCCAACGTCAGTGTAGTTGAAACCAGTGTGGCCCATGAGGCCCCACCCAAGCTCCCGGGCCACATTGGTCACAAACACACATTGTGACCTTCAGCCTGAGCCCAGTCCTCAAGTAAGGCCTCTCAGTGGCTGGACCCTGAGCCTGCATATGGGGCCTGCCATGCCCCTGGCCCCAATTTTTAACCATAGTTCGCTTTGTCCCTTCACTATTCCCTAGGGCTCTGCTTTGGAATTCCTCTTTTGGTGGGACACCTGAGGTAACAAACCTGAAAGGAGTCCTCCCATCCCACAGATTGACGAAAAACAATTGGGATCGGGCCAAATCCGCAGAGAGCATGATTCGTCCATGGCACATGAGGCCTCCCCGACTTTCCACGGCCAACGCTGATACAAAATCTAGAGACAAAACAATGAGCAAGCGCCTCAGACTCGCTGTTTCTTCATATCCTGAAGAGTTCTTCTCATGGTTTGTCGATCGGGTCCGCCATACTTACATGTGCAAACCTTAGCTGAGTTTGTGCTTTTAGCCTTCTGTCCTCAATGTCCTGGGCAACACACACTCCAGACTGGGCCCCTGGAGTCACACATTAGGACTGCGCCTACCCAATCCATGGGAATTCTGCCCATTCCATTGTCCCAAACCGTACAAATTAGGAGAACCCTCCAAAGTCCCTGAGGCCATTCCACTAGTGTAGGTAGCCCGGCACAAACAAGGGCGGTCTGACACCAGCTGTGCATCTATCTCCACTTATTCCATAGATGGATGTCCCCAGAGAAGAAGATTGAACCAGACAGGACCCTAGGCCATCATCGGATCCATTGCTTTGGTTTACAGGCATGTCTCCTCAAAAGCCTGGATTCCAATACTACCTTTTGGGTTTTCCTGAGGCACCCATCAGAAAAATCTCGTCTCCACAAGGAAACTTGTGCATGGGAGCTATGTCAAAAGCTTAGGAGAATACTTCAGGGTCCCTGTGCCACAGCCTCATTCCAAGGCCATCATGGATACAAACACACTTTAGGACCCATCCTCAGGAAAGTCCATTCCAACTCAGCCACCTAGGTTGCTCCCCCAGAGCAATCAGATCTAAACCTGGACCTGTCCAACAGGTCTCAATGGTCCTGCAGAAGGAATCCTTGAAGGGGGCATGCCACAACTCCCAACGTGGGAAAACCTCCATGGCCTCGAGATTCCCCTCCCTTCATGAAGGGGCCGTCATGCACAGAAACTCCAGCCTGAGCCAACGTCTGAACCTCGCCCTGACTTCAGATGCATGAGATCTTGGTTCCGATGTGTAGGGGGTACCAGCCGTGCCCTCGCCCTAAAACCCAAGTCTAGCTTGTGTTCTCAGACTTCCGTCCTCACACTCCTGGCCCAGAAGCACTCAAGTTTGGCAATTCCGGACCCATAATGCAGCACTCTGCCTGCCCTCTAGAAAAGCAAATATTGCCTAATGAGCTGCCCAGGCAGCTTAAATGAGGATCAACCTACACGGCACTCGAATGTACCCAAATTATATAGTCTAACCTGGGCACTAATGCACTTTCTGACACAACCTGAGCCCGGACCTCCTGACCAACACCCAGACAGCTGACCGCACACTGAGCAAATCAGACCCGCCATGGCCTTAGGTCATCATCTCATCCCTACCTCAGTTTTCAGGCTTCAGAACCTAGACTTTATCTCCAATCCATGCCCAGGGTGAGTGTGATGCAGAAAACAGAACTCTTCCTTACCCAGAAAAGAAATCTTGTGGTTGGCATGTTGTCCAACGATCAGTGTAGGGGAAACCAGCATTCTCCCTGAGGTCCCGCCCATTCTTGAGTGTGTCGAGGGCATAAACATGCATCATGATCCTCAGCGTGAGTCCTGCCCTCTAGTATGTCCTCTTAGTGACTGGACCATTAGATGTCATAATGGGCTTGACATGTCCCTAGGCCCCAATATTTAACCAGATTTCTGGTTGTCCAGTCGCCCCTCCCCAGGGCTCTAATCTGGAATCCCTCATTTGGTGGGACACCTGAGGTTAAAAAACAAAACAAAACAAAACAAAAGAACAACAACCAAAAACGGACTTATTCCATCCCACAGAATGGCCCCAAACTCTTTGGACGGGGCCACACCTCCAGAGAGTAAGACTCGTCCATTTCCCATGAAGTCACCCGGAAATTTCATGAACATGGGTGACACGATATCCAGAGACAAAAACTTGAGCAAGAGCCTCACACTCGCCCATTTTTCCTATCCCGAAGAGTTCTCCTCATGGTCTGTAGATCAGTCCTGCCATACCTATGACCCGAAACAGAAGCCGAGTTTGTGTTTTCAGACAATGGTCTAAACATCCCTGGCCTACACAGCCTACAGGCTCAGGCCCATGGAGCCATACCTGAGGACTGTACTTGCCCTCTTCAAGGGATATCTGTGTGCCCATTGCAATGGCCACAACCCTACTAATAGGATAAACCTCCAAAGTCCCTGAGGCCATCTCAATAGTGGTGGCTTCCCAGGACAAACAGGGGCAATCTGAGCCCATCTGAGCATCTACCTGCACTCAGACCCGTAGACTGATGTCCCCAGAGGGAAAAAGGAACGAACAGACCCCTAGGCACTAATCGGATCTATTGCTTTGGTTTCCAGGCATCTCTCCTCAGAGGCCTGGTTTTCAATACCCGAATATGGCTGTTTCTTGACTCACCCATCAGAACAAATCTCCTTTCCACATGGGAAACTTGCACCTTGGAGCTTGGTCAAAGCTTCTCTTTAGGAGAACCCTTGAGGGCCCCAGTGCCACCGCTTCATTCCAAGTTCTTCATAGACACAAAAACACATTAGGACCCATCCAAAGGAGAGTCCATTTCAACTCAGCCTCCTCGGTTGCTCACCCAATTCCAGCAGATCTAACATGACTTGTTGCTAGGAGACAATTGGAATACGAGGTGTGCTACCCATCCGTCCATCCTTAGTACCCTGCTCAGAATCGTTGGCCTGGAGCCAACCAACAGGTCTCAATTGTCCTGCAGAAGAATCATTGCAGTTTGGAGCTTCTCACAACTCCCATCTTGGGAAACACCTTTGGCCTCGTGATCCACCCCCCCTTCATGAAGGGTCCATCAGGGACAGAACCTCCAACCTGAGAGATCGTCTGATCCTCGCCCTGACTTCAGATCCACAGGATCTCGAGTCAGGTCTGTAGATTGTGCCTGCCATGTCCTCACCCAGAAACCTAAGCCTAGCTTGTGTTCTCAGACTTCCGTCCTCAGACTACGGGCCCGCAAGCCCTCCAGTTTGGCAATCCAGAACTACAATGCAGCACTCTGCCTGCCCTCCAGAAGAAAAACATTGCCCTCTGGGGCTACCCAGAAACCCCAAATGAGGATCAACCTGCACGCCACTTGGCGGTACCCCAAATATATAGGCTGACCTAGGCACAGATGCCCTTTCAGACACAACCTTAGCCTGGACCTCCTGGCCCCACCCAGTCAGCTGGCCGCACTCTGAGCACATCGGACCCGCCAAGGCCTTAGGTCGTCATCTCTTCTCAACCTCGGTTTTCAGGCTTCAGAAACTATAACATATCTCAAAACACTGCCCACGGTTGAACATGATGCAGAAATCAGAACTCCATCCCCATGGCAAGAAACCTTGCGGTTGCCATGTTGTCCAACGTTCCGTGTAGTTGAAACCAGTGTGGCCCATGAGGCCCCGCCCATGCTCGCGGGCCACATTGGTCACAAACACACATTGTGACCTTCAGCCTGAGCCCAGTCCTCAGGTAAGGCCTCTCAGTGGCTGGATGGAGAGACAGCATATTGGGCTTGCCATGCCCCTAGGCCCCAATTTTTAACCATAGTTCGGGTTGTCCCTTCACTCTTCCCCAGGGCTCTGCTTTGGAATTCCTCTTTTGCTGGGACACCTGAGGTAACAAACCTGAAAGGAGTCCTCCCATCATACAGATTGTCGAAAAACAATTGGGCTAGGACCAAATCCACAGAGAGGAAGATTCGTCCATGGCCCATGAGGCGTCTCCGACATTCCACGGCCAACGCTGATACAAAATCCAGAGAAAAAAGAATGAGCAAGCGCCTCAGACTCGCTGTTTCTTCATATCCTGAAGAGTTCTTCTCATGGTTTGTCGATCTGGTCCGCCATACCTACATCCGCAAACCTTCGCTGAGTTTTTGTTTTTAGACTTCTGTCCTCAATGTTTTGGGCAACACACACTCCAGACTTGGCCCCTGGAGTCACACATTAGGACTGCGCCTACCCAATCCATGGGAACTCTGCCCATTCCATTGTCCCAAACCGTACAAATTAGGAGAACCTTCCAAAGTCCCTGAGGCCATCCCAATAGTGTAGGTCGCCCGGCACAAACAAGGGCAGTCTGAAAACAGCAGAGCAACTATCTCCACTCATTCTATAGATGGATGTCCCCAGAGAAGAAGATTGAACCAGACAGGACCCTAGGCCATAATCGGATCCATTGCTTTGGTTTACAGGCATGTCTCCTCAAAAGCCTGGATTCCAAAACTAGCATAGGGGTTTTCCTGAGGCACCCATCAGAAAAAATCTCGTCACCACAAGGAAACTTGTGCATGGGAGCTATGTCAAAAGCTTAGGAGAATACTTCAGGGTCCCGGTTCCACTGCCTCATTCCAAGGCCCTCATCAATACAAACACACTTTAGGACTCATCCTCAGGAAAGTCCATTTCAACTCAGCCACCCAGGTTGCTCCCGCAGAGCCATCAGATCTAAACTGCCTTGTTGCTAGGAGACAATTGCAATGCGAGGCGCTCGTCCCAGGCATCCATCCTCGAACGGTGCCCTGGAGTCATTCCATATGGGATGTCCTGGACCTTTCCAACAGGTCTCAATTGTCCCGCAGAAGGAATCCTTGAAGGGGGCATCCCACAACTCCCAATGAGGGAAAACCTCCATGGCCTCGAGATTCTGCTCCCTTCATGAAGGGGCCTTCATGCACAGAAATTCCACCTGAGCCAACGTCTGATCCTCGCCCTGACTTTAGATGCATGAGATCTTGGTTCCGATGTGTAGGGGGTACCTGCCGTCCCCTCGCTGTGAAACCCAAGTCTAGCTTGTGTTCTCAGACTTCCGTCCTCACACTCCTGGCCGAAGCACTCAAGTTTGGCAATTCCGGACCCACAATGCAGCACTCTGCCTGCCTTCTAGAAAAAAAAAAAAATACTGCCTAATGAGCTTCCCAGGCAGCTTAAATGAGGATCAACCTACAAGGCATTCGAATATACCCAAATTATATAGTCTAACCTGGGCACTAATGCACTTTCTGACACAACCTGAGCCCGGACCTCCTGACCAACACCCAGACAGCTGACTGCACACTGAGCACATCAGACCCGCCATGGCCTTAGGTCATCATCTCTTCCCTACCTCAGTTTTCAGGCTTCAGAACGTAGACCGTATCTCCAATCCCTGCCCATAAATCAGAACTCCTCCTTACCCATGGCAAGAAACCTTGTGGTTGGCATGTTGTTCAACGTTCAGTGTTGGAGAAACCAGCATTCACCATGAGGTCCCGCCCATTCTTGAGTGTGACGAGGGCATAAACATGCATTGTGACCCTCAGCGTGAGTCCTGCCCTCTAGTATGTCCTCTTAGTGACTGAACCATTAGATGTCATAATGGGCTTGACATGTCCCTAGGCCCAAATATTTAACCAGATTTCTGGTTGTCCAGTCGCCCCTCGCCAGGGCTCTACTCTGGATTCCCTCATTTGGTGGGACACCTGAGGTTAAAAAACAAAACAAAACAAAACAAAACAAAAAAACAACAACAAAAAAAACGGACTTATTCCATCCCACAGAATGACCCCAATCTCTTTGGACAGGGCCACACCTCCAGAGAGTAAGACTCGACCATTTCCCATGAAGTCACCCGGAAATTTCATGAACATGGGTGACACGATATCCAGAGACAAAAACTTGAGCAAGAGCCTCACACTCGCCCTTTTTTCCTATCCCGAAGAGTTCTCCTCATGGTCTGTAGATCAGTCCTGCCATACCTATGACCCGAAACAGAAGCCGAGTTTGTGTTTTTAGACAACGTTCTAAACAGCCCTGGCCTACACACCCTACAGGCTCAGGCCCCTGGAGCCAAACCTGAGGACTGTACTTGCCCTCTCCAAGGGATTTCTGTGTGCCCATTGCAATGGCCCCAACCCTACTAATAGGATCAACCTCCAAAGTCCCTGAGGCCATCTCAATAGTGGTGGCTTCCCAGGACAAACAGGGCCAATCTGAGCCCATCAGAGCACCTACCTGCACTCAGACCCGTAGACTGATGTCCCCAGAGGGAAAAAGGAACGAACAGACCCCTAGGCACTAATCGGATCCATTGGTTTGGTTTCCAGGCATCTCTCCTCAGAGGCCTGGATTTCAATTCCCGAATATGGCTTTTCTTGACTCACCCAACAGAACAAATCTCCTCTACACATGGGAAACTTGCACATTGGAGCTTGGTCAAAGCTTCTCTTTAGGAGAACTCTTCAGGGCCCCAGTGCCACCGCTTCATTCTTTGTCTTTGAGACATACCTGAAAGAAGTTGTTATGGCCAGTGTTGAAGAGGTTAATGTCTATGTTCTCCTCTAGGATTCTGATGGATTCCTGTCTCACATTGAAGTCTTTTATCCATTATGAGTTTACCTTTGTGTATGGTGTAAAAGGATGGTCGATTTTCATTCTTTTACCTATAGCTGCCCAGTTTTCCAACCACCATTTATTGAAGAGACTCTCATTTTTCCACTGTATATTTTTTTCCTGATTATTTGAAGACTATTTGACCATAGTGCTGATGATCCCTATCTGAACTCTCTACACCGTTCTAGTGGTCTATGTGATTGTTTTTATGCCAGTCCCACGCTGCCTTGGTGATCACATCATCATAGTAACCCTTGAAATCAGGCAACATTATGCTCCCCGTTTTATTTTTCTTTTGGCATTTCTTAGCAATACGGGGTCTTTTCTGATTCCACACAAATTTTAGGCATGTGTTTGCTCCAGGTCTTTGAATGATACCGGTGGAATTTTCATCCAAATGGCATTAAAAGGATCAATTGCACTAGGCAGTATAGATATTTTTTTCCCACAAGATGGTTTTTTTTTAATTTATTAATTTATTTTCAGCATAACAGTATTCATTGTTTTTGTACCACACCCAGCACTCCATGCAATCCATGCCCTTTATTATACCCTCCACCTGGTACCCCAACCTCCCAACCCCCGCCCCTTCAAAACCCTCAGTTTTTTAATTAATTTATTTATTTTCAGCATAACAGTATTTATTACTTTTTGCACCACACCCCCAGTGCTCCATGCAATCCGTGCCCTCTATAATACCCACCACCTGGTACTCCAACGTCCCACCCCCTGCCACTTCAAACCCCTCAGATTTTTTTTTCAGAGTCCATAGTCTCTCATGGTTCACCTCCCCTTCCAATTTCCCTCAACTCCCTTTTTCTATCTCCCCCCATGTCCTCCATGCTATTTGTAATGCTCCACAACTAGGTGAAACCATATGATAAATGACTCTCTCTGCTTCACTTATTTCACTCAGCATTATCTCTTCCAGTCCCATCCATGTTGCTACCAAAGTTGGGTATTCGTCTTTTCTGATGGAAGCATAATACTCCATAGTGTATATGGACCACATCTTCCTTATCCATTCGTCCATTGAAGGGCATCTTGGTTCTATCCACAGTTTGGTGACCGTGGCCATTGCTGCTATAATCATTGGGGTACAGATGGCCCTTCTTTTCATGACATCTGTATCTTTGGGGTAAATACCCAGGAGTGCAATTGCAGGGTCATAGAGAAGTTCTATTTTTTTATTTCTTGAGAAATCTCCACACTGTTATCCAAAGAGGCTGCACCAACTTGCATTCCAACCAACAGTGGAAGAGGGTTCACATTCCCCCACATCCCCTCCAACACATATTGTTTCCTGTCTTGCTAATTTTGGCTATTCTAACTGGTGTAAGATGATATCTCAATGTGGTATTAATTTGCTAGTGATGATGAACATTTTTCATGTGTCTGATAGCCATTTGTACGTCTTCAATGGAGAAGTGTCTTGTCATATCTTCTGCCCATTTTTTAATATGATTGTCTGTTTTGTGTGTGTTGAGTTTGAGGAGTTCTTTATAGATCCTGGATATCAACCTTTTTGTCTGTACTGTCATGTGCAAATATCTTCTCCCATTCCGTGGGTTACCTCTTTGTTTTCTTGACTGTTTCCTTTGCTGTGCAGAAGCTTTTGATTTTGATGAAGCCCCAAAAGTTCATTTTCACTTTTGTTTTCCCTTGCCTTTGGAGACATATCTTGAAAGAAGTTGCTGTGGCTGATATCAAAGAGATTTCTGCCTATGTTTCTCTCTAGGATTCTGATGGATTCCTGCCTCACATTGAGGTCTTTTATCCATTTTGAGTTTATCTTTGTGTACGGTGTAAGAGAATGGTCGAGTTTCATTTTTCTACATATAGCTGCCTATTGTTCCCAGCACCATTTATTGAAGAGACTGACTTTTTCCCCACTGTCTATTTTTTCCTGTTTTTTCGAAGATTATTTGACCATATAGTTGAGGGTCCATATCTGGGCTCTCTACTCTGTTCCACTGGTCTGTGTCTGTTTTCATGCGAGTTCCATGCTGTCTTGGTGATCACAGCTTTGTAGTAAACTTGAAATCAGGTATTGTCATACCCCCATTTTATGTTTGTTTTTCAAAATTTCCTTAGTGATTCGGGATCTCTTCTGATTCCATACAAATTTTTGGATTATATGCTCCAGCTCTTTGAAAAATACTGGTAGAATTTTGATTGGAATAGCATTAAAAGTAGAGATTGCTCCAGGCATTATCGACATTGTAGCAATGTTTATTCTTCCGATCCAAGAGCATGGAATGGTCTATCATCTTTTAGGGTCTTCTTCAATTTCTTTCATGAGAATTCTGTAGTTCCTTGAGTACAGAACATTTATTTCTTTGTTTAGGATTATTCCCAGGTATCTTATGGTTCTTAGTGCTATAGTAAATGGAATGATTCTCTCATTTCCCTTTCTGTATTTTCATTATTAGTGCATAAAAAAGCCACTGATTTCTGTGGATACAGGATACATTGACTTTGTATCCTGCCACGTTGCTGAATTGCTGTATGAGTTCTAGTAGTTTGGGGGTGGAGTCTTTTGGGTTTTCCATATAAAGAATCACGTCATCTGCAAAGAGAGAGAGTTTGACTTCTTCAGTGCCAATTTGGATACCTTTTATTTTTCTTTGTTGTCTGATTGCTGTTGCTAGGACTTCTAATACTATGTTGAACAAGACTGGTGAGAGTTGGCATCCTTGTCGTGATCCTGATCTCAACGGGAAGGCTGCAAGCTTTTTCCCATCGAGGATGATATTTGCTGTGGGTATTTCATAGATAGATATGATGAAGTTCAGGAATGTTCCCTCTATCCCCTATACTTTGCAGCGTTTTAATCACGAATGGATGCTGGATTTTTTCAAATGATTTTTCTGCATCAATTGAGAGGACCATGTGGTTCTTCCCTCTTCTCATATTAATTTTTTCAATGACATTGATTGATTTATGAATGTTGAACCATCCTTGTAGCCCAGGGATGAATCCCACCTGGTCATGGTAGATAATCTTTTTAATGTGCTGTTTGACCCTGTTTGCAAGGATCTTGTTGAGAATCTTAGCATCCATATTCATCAGTGATATTGGTCTGAAATTATCCATTTTGGTAGGGTCTTTGCCTGGTTTGGGGAACAGGGTAATTCTGGCTTCATAGAAAGAGTGTGGAAGTTTTCCTTCTGCTTCAATTTTTTGAAACAGCTTCAGGAGAATAGATGTTATTTCTTCTTTGAAAGTTTGGTAGAATTCCCCAAGCAATCCGTCAGGTCTTGGGCTCTTGTTTCTTGGGAGGTTTTTGATCACTGCTTATATCTCGTTACTAGATATCGGTCGATTCAGGTTGTCGATCTCTTCCTGGTTCAATTTTGGAAGTTTAGTAGTAGAGTAGTACACTTTCAGTCTGGGTGTATCTTTAGGTTCAAAATGGGTCTCTTGTAGAGAACATATGGATGGGTTCTGTCGTTTTATCCAATCTGCAACCCTGTGCTGTTTTATGGGTGCATTTAGGCCATGCATTCTTTCCAAGAATGCATCCATTTCATCAAGGTTGCTAAGCTTATTGGCATATAACTATTGATAATAACTTCTGATGATTGTTTCTACTTCCTCATTGTTAGTTGTGATCTCTCCGTTTTCATTTATAATTTTGTGAATTTGGGCTTTCTCTCTTTTCTTTTGGATTAGTGTGGCCAGTGCCTTATTGATCTTATTTATTCTTTCAAAAAAACCAACTTCTAGTTTCATTGATACATTCTACTGTATCTTTGGTTTCTACCTCATTGATCTCAGCTCTAATCTTGATGATTTCTCTTCTTATGTGTGGAGTTAGTTTGATTTTTTTGTTGATTCTCCAGTTCTTTAAGGTGTAGAGACATCTGGTGTATTCTGGATTTTTCAGAATTTTGAGGGAGGCTTGGATGTCTATGTATTTCCCTCTTAGAACCGCCTTTGCTGTATCCCATAGGGTTTGGATCGAAGTGTCTTTATTCTCATTGGTTTCCATTTGTTTCAGTTCTTCTTTGATCTCCTGGTTGATCCAAGCATTCTTAAGCAAGATGGTCTTTAGCTTCCAGGTGTTTGAGTTTCTTCTGTACTTTTCCTTGTGATTAAGCTCCAGTTTCAAAGCATTATGATCTGAGAATATGCAGGGGAAAATCTCAGTCTTTTGATATCAGTTTAGTCCTGATTTATGACCCAGCATGTGGTCTATTCTTGAGAAGGTTTCCTGTGCTCTTGAGAAGAATGAGTATTCTTTTGTTTTAGGGTGGAATGTTCTGAATATATCTATGAGATCCATCTGTTCCAATGTGTCATTCAATGCTCTTGTTTCTTTATTGATTTTCTGCTTCAATGATCTGTCTATTTCTGAGAGAGGCATGTTAAGATCTCCTATGATTAGTGTATTCATATCAATATGACTCTTTATCTTCATTAACAGTTTTCTTCTGTAATCGGATGCTCCCATATTGGAGGCATAGATATTTACAATTGTTAGATCATCTTGGTGGATTGTCCCTTTAAGAATTCTGTAGTGTCCTTCTGTATCTCTGACTAGAGCCTTTAGTTTAAAAATCTAATTTATCTGATATGAGAATCGCTACCCCGGCCTTCTTTTTGAGGCCCATTGGCATGAAAGATGCTTCTCCGTCCCTTCACTTTCAGTCTGGGTATATCTTTAGGTTCAAAATGGGTCTCTTGTAGAGAACATATGGATGGGTTCTGTCGTTTTATCCAATCTGCAACCCTGTGCTGTTTTATGGGTGCATTTAGGCCATTCGCATTGAGATTGATTATTGATAGATACGTTTTTATTGACTTCGAGTTACCTTTGAAGTCTTTCTTTCTGTAGATTGTCTCTATATTTCTCTTCCATGCTATTCTTAGGATTTTTACTCTTTTATAGAACCCCCCTTATTATTTACTGCAGTGTCGGCTTGGAGGTAGCATAGTCTTTTAAGTCTTGCCGGTCTTGTAAACTCTTTATATCTCCATCCATTCTGAATGTCAGTCTTGATGGATAAAGTATTCTTGGCTGCATGTTCTTCTCATTTAGTGCCCTGAATATATCTTGCCAGCCCTCTCTGGCTTGCCAGGCTTCTGTGGACAGGTCTGATGTTATATTGATGGGCTTTCCTATGTAAGTAAGGAGCCTCTTTGCCCTAGCAGCTTTCAGGAGATTATACCTACAATTATAATTCCTCAATTTGACTATCAGGTGTCGTGTTTTTTTTTTTTTTGAATGTATAATCTTGGGTGGAGACCATTTAGCCTCTAGTACATGAATTCTGGTTCCATTCGCGAGATTGGGGAAATTTTCTTGAAGGACTTGTTCCACTATGTCTTCTAGATCTTTCTTTCTTCTCCCCTTCAGGGATTCCAGTAATTCTGAGGTTGGAACGTTTCATGGCATCATTTATTTCCCTGATTCTGTTTTGTGATTTCTAAGCTGTTTGTTCCAGGCTTCCTCCTGATCCTTTCTCTCTATCTGTTTGTCCTCCAGATCACTAATTCTATCTTCTGTCGCAGTTACCCTGGCTTTGAGAGAGTTTAGATTAGATTGGAACTCATTGAGAGCATTGTGGACCTCCTCCCTGGTAGCTTTAAGCTCCGCCCTAACATGGTGAACATCATGTCTCATCGCTTTCAGCTTGGCCCTAATCAATTATGTTTGGTCATCCATGCCTTTCTCCAAACTAGCTATTGCCTGGATAATTGTTAACCTGAATTCTCTTTCCAACATATTGTCTATGTTGATAGCCATTAGCTCTAGTGCAGAAGGTCCATCCCCTGTATTTTTCTTCTGTTTGGCATTCCTCCTCCTAGTCATTTTGGTGAGAGATGACTGAACAGACGTAGCTGGATGTATCAACCATGGTGCAGTCAAGGTGCACCCTGGAACACGTCTGAACAATCAGGATTCCCCACCCAAATGAGAGACAAAAGAAAAGAAAAAGGAAAAGAAAAACAAAAAAAGAGATAGAGAGAGAGACAGGAAAGAGAGGGAAGATGAAAGAGAAAGTTCAGCCCAAATGGGCCCCAAGGTAAGATTTATGAAGTAGACAAACAAAAAGTCTGATAAAAGTATATGACAAGAGAAAAGAATATATATATATATATATATATATATATATATATATATATATAAAAAAAGAAGAACCTAGTCAAAAAGAACCCCACGTGTAAGATTTATATACTATCAGGACAAACACAAAAACACAGAAACACTGGTGGAAGATAAAGATTGGAGAGTGGTTATAAATTCTCAGTGAGTGCGAGGAAGGTTGTTTTAATTCTTCCTGGATGTATCTTGATATCTTTGTTAAAGGACTCAACTTTCCTAAGATAAAGGGGTATTAAAAATTAATTACCTATAGGGGTAGTATGGATTGGGGAAAGGGGACTACTTTGAAGTTTAACTCTATATGAAAAATAGAAGATAAAAATAAAGGAAAAAACTAAACTAAACTAAAATATAAAAAAAGTAGGAATAAAAAAATAGAAATGCAAAATGAAAACATAGGTGTATGTATCAAAAAGTTCAGGTTAGAAAGTTATTATGTAATTTGATGTACTGAACAGCTCGCTGTGATGGTAAATAGGTTAATAAAATTACATATATATATATATATATATATATATTTATTATATATATATATATATATATATATATATATATATATATATATATATATATATATATATATATATATATATATATATATAAATGAACCAGAATAGTGGGAATGAATGAAAAAGAAAACTTTTCCTATGAAGTAGTGGTTGTACTCTTGTAGTCCTTTTTTATTTTTTTTTTCTCTCTTTTTTTTTTTTTCTTTCTTGGTTTGTTTTCTGGGGGAGGGGCCTGCCACGTGGGTTGACAGTCAGTGATGTTCCCTGAGTTAAGTTCTCCCGCCCCCCTCAAGGTGGTGGTCTCTGAGGAAACAGTTTTTTTTTTTTTTTTTTTCAGACTTTTGTTCTCTGGAGGTTTTTATGTTTATTCACTTTTTTTCTCACTTTGACTGCTTTTGATGGTTTTTGTAGTTTTAGAGGAAAATAAACCACACCCTGATCTCCCTCTCAGAGAGAAGCCTCAGTCTGGCTGCAGAGTCTAAATAAGTTCCCCCATGGGCCACTGGCAGAGCAGGTTTCAAGTCGCTGTCCCTAGGGTACCCAAAGCCAAGGAAGTGGCGGCTGTCTGGGCAGCTCCAGACCGCCAGAGAGGTTCCAAGCAGCAATCACACACTGAGATATTCCTGCTGGCCCGGGCTGGGAGTGCCTGGTCTTTCTGGGTCTAAGAGCACCGGGCTTGCATGCACCAATTTCAGGGGAGGCTGAGGTTCACGCGCAGGTCTCAGGCTCTGAGAACAAGGTGCAGATCCAAGAGCACCAGTTTGGGCCTTCAAGCACCTCTCTCAGGGGAGAGTTTGGTGCAGGCTCTGAAACAATGGCGCATATGAAAGGGCACTGGCTGGGCCTTTATACCTCTCTCAGGGGAGTATGTCAGGCTCTATAGCAGGGCTCACACATTCTGCCATCCAGCGTGGCTCCCATCCCCTCAAGGGAGCCAGAACCCATGCATTCTCAGGTGCGCTGGTGGCTTAGGGACCAACACCTGGTTTCTTGGCTGCACTCTCTTTGGCTCAGCACCAGGGGAGGCTGTCCTGGGACCAGGGACTTAAGCCCCTGTCGCTAGCCATCCCGATTCCCATAATCCCCCCCCCCCCCGGAGATTCTTAGCTCTTTTGGAGTGCTTTCCACCAGTCTCCAAGTTAATGCTGGTCCCCAGATGCAGGGCAATCTCGCTCCTATTGGGGTATTACTTTCCAACTGGTCGCCTCTGGTGGCTCCCTCCCCCTTTTGTTTATCTTCTGATATCAGTCCCCCATTCCCACTCCGCGTTACCTGCCCACTGGTATCTTCTGCCCCTGTAGAGATCCAGACGTGTATAATACTGATCTCAGGCAAATTTCATGGGTGATTGGAGTTCTTTGGTAGGTAATCAGCTCACTTTGGGGTACAGGTTGAAAAGCCATCTCCTCCTACTTCCCCACCATCTTGTCGACCTCTCTCTGCTTCAATTTTTTGAAACAGTTTCAGGAGAATAGGTGTTATTTCTTCTTTGAATGTTTCATAGAATTCCCAAATGAATCCATCAGGGCCTGGGTTCTTGTTTTTTGGGAGGTTTTTGATCACCGTTTCAACCTCATTAGTAGATACTGGTCTTCAGATTGTCAGTTTCTTCCTGGTTCAATTTTGGGAGTTTAT
Organism: Mustela putorius furo; assembly: GCF_011764305.1. Classification (NCBI taxonomy): domain Eukaryota; kingdom Metazoa; phylum Chordata; class Mammalia; order Carnivora; family Mustelidae; genus Mustela; species Mustela putorius. The sequence continues at coordinate 1,422 of NW_025422288.1, read as the reverse complement.
AGTTTTCCAGGAATGCATCCATTTCATCTAGGTTGCTTAGCTTATTGGCATATAACTATTGATAACTTCCGATAGTTGTTTCTATTTCCTTGGTGTTCATTGTGATCTCTCCCTTTTCATTCATAATTTTTATGAATTTGAGCTTTCTCTCTTTTTTTTTTGGATTAGTGTGGCCAGTGGTTTATCGATCTTATTGATTCTTTCAAAAAACCAGCTTCTAGTTTCACTGATATGTTTCTACTGTATCTCTGGTTTCTACCTCATTGATCTCAGCTCTAATCTTGATTATTTCCCTTCTTGTGTGTGGAGTTTGGTTTGTTTTGTTGTTGATTCTCCAGTTCTTTAAGGTGTAAAGACAGCTGCTGTGTTCTGGATTTTTCAGTTTTGTTTTTTTGTTTGTTTTGTTTGTTTGTTTGTTTGAGGGATGCTTGGATGGCTATGTATTACCCCCTTAGGACCGCCTTTGCTGTATTCCACAGGTTTTGGATCGAAGTGTCTTCATTCTCATTGGTTTCCATTTGTTTTAGTTCTTCTTTGATCTCCTGGTTGATCCAAGCATTCTTAAGCAAGGTGGTCTTTAGCTTCCAGGTGTTTGAGTTCCTTCTGAACTTTTCCTTGTGATTGAGCTCCAGTTTCAAAGCATTATGATCTGAGGATGTGCAGGGAATAATCTCAGTCTTTTGATATCGGTTGAGTCCCGTTTTGTGACTCAGTATGTGGTCTATTCTTGAGAAAGGCTCCATGTGGACTTGAGAAGAATGAGTATTTTGTTGTTTTAGGGTGGAATGTTCTGTATATATCTATAAGGTCCATCTGGTCCAATGTGTCATTCAATGCTCTTGTTTCTTTATTGATTTTCTGCTGCTTCAATGATCTGTCTATTTCTGAGAGAGGCATGTTTAAGATCTCCTATGTTTAGTGTATTCATATCAATATGACTCTTTATCTTGATTAACAGTTTTCTTATGTAATTGGCTGCTCCCATATTGGGAGCATAGATATTTACAATTGTTTGATCATCTTGATGGATAGTCCCTTTAAGGATTCTGTAGTGTCCTTCTGTATCTCTGACTACAGCCTTTAGTTTAAAATCTAACTTATCTGATATGAGAATCGCTACCCCCCCCCCTGCCTTCTTTTGAGGCCCATTGGCATGAAAGATGCTTCTCCGTCCCTTCACTTTCAGTCTGGGTGTATCTTTAGGTTCAAATGGGTCTCTTGTAGACAACATATGGATGGGTCTTGTCATTTAATCCAGTCTGCAACCCTGTGGCCATTTTATGTGCACATTTAGGCCATTCACATTTAGGATGATTATTGATAGATACGTTTTTATTGACATCGTGTTACATTCGAAGTCTTTCTTTCTGTAGATGGTCTCTATATTTCTGTTCATACTACTCTGGGGTTTTTTTCCTCTTT
>NW_025422287.1:0-44169 GCF_011764305.1 Mustela putorius furo | reverse complement strand
CCCCCGGACATTCCATGGCAATCGGTGACACATATCCAGAAAACGGGCCGCCATACCTACAGACTTCCAAGAAGAATATTGAATCGGACAGGCCCCTAGGCCCTAATCAGATCCATTGCTTTGGTTTCCAGGCATCTCTCCTCAGAGGCCTCATTTCCAATACCAGCAAATGGTGGTTTCCTGAGGCACCAATAAGAACAAATCTCGTCTCCCCATGGACAACTTACTCATTGGAGCTTTGTTATCACCTCTGGTTAGGAGAATCCTTCAGGGCCCTGGTGCCACTGCCCCATACCAAGGTCTCAATGGACTCAAACCAACATTAAGACCATCCTCAGGAAAGTCCATTTCAACTCATTTAAGACCATACTCAGGAAAGTCCATTCCAACTCAGCCCCCTCTGATGCTACCCCAAGCCAGCAGATCAAACGTTTCTTGTTGCTAGGATACAATTGGAATTGAGGCTGTCTGCCCAGGCATCCATACTTAGAACCCTGTTCTGGAAAAATACCTTATGAGACGTCCTGGAGCAATCCATCAAATCTTAATTGTCCCACAGAAGGAATCCTTGCGGTTTGGAGCATCTCAAAACTCTAATAGAGGGAAAACCCCCATGGCCTCATAATGCACCCCCCCTTCATGAAGGGGCCAACATGGACAGAAACTCCAACCTGAGCCAAAGTCTGATCCTCGACCTGACTTCAGACTCATGAGATCTCAATTCAGCTCTGCAGAGTGTGCCTGCCATGTCCAATCCCCGAAACCTAAGCATAGCTTGTGTTCTCAGACTTCCGTCCTCACTCTCCTGGCCCACAAGCCCTCCAATTTGGGAATTCCGAAGCCACAATGCAGCACTCTGCCTGCCTTCCAGAAGAAAAACTTTGCCCTCTGCTGCTAATAAGAAACCCCAAATGATTATCTAATGCATGCCACTCGACTGTAAAGCAATTATACAGCCTAACCTGAATACGAGTGCCCTGTCTGGCACAGCCTGAGACAAGACATCCCAAACGACACCTAGACAGCTGGCTCCAACCTGGACACAAGGGACCCGCTATGGCTGTAGTTCGTCATCTCTTCCCAACCTCGGTTTTCAGGCTTCAGAACCTAGACCTTAACTCCAATCACTGCCCAGGGGTGAACGTGATGCAGAAATTAGAATTCCTCCTTCCCCATGGGAGAAACCTTGTGGTTGGCATGTTGTCCAACGTTCAATGTGGGAAAACCTGCATTGTCGGCAAGGCCACGCCAGTGCTTGAGGGCCGCCTAGGGCACAGACATGCATTGTGACCTGTAGCGTGAGTCCCGTATTAAAGTAACGCCTCTCAGTGGCTGGACCAAGATCCTGCATATGGGGCTTGTCATATCCATAGGCCCCCAGGCTTAACCAGAGAGCGAGTATTCCAGTTGTCAGTACCCACTGCTATGCTCCAGAATCCCTCTACTGGGGGGACACATGAAGCAGAAAACAGGACTCTTCCCTTCCCACAGAATGACCCCAAACTCTTTGGATGGGGCCAAACCCCCAGAGAGTAAGACTCGTCCATTTCCCATGAAGTCACCCGGAAATTTCACGACCATGAGTGACACGAAATCCAGAGACAAAAACTTGAGCAAGAGCCTCATACTCTCCCCATGAAGAGTTCTCCTCATGTTCTGTAGATCAGTCATGCCATACCTATGACCCGAAACATAAACCGAGATTGTGTTTTCAGAGAACTGTCCAAACTGCCCTGGCATAGACACCCTAAATTCTCAGGCCCCTGGCGCCAAACCTGACGACTGTGCTTGCCCTCTCCATGGGAAATGTATGTGCCCATTCCAATGGCCACAACCCTACTAATAGGATAAACCTCCAAAGTCCCTGAGGCCATCCCTTTATTTGTGGCTTCCCAGGACAAACAGGGGCAATCTGGGCCCATCTGAGCACTTACCTGCACTCAGACCCGTAGACTGATGTCCCCAGAGGTAAAAAGGAATGAAGAAGACACTAGGAACCTATCGGATCCATTGGTTTGACTTCCAGGCATCTGTCGTCAGAGGCCTGGATTTCAATAACAGCATATGGCTGTTTCTTGACTCACCCATCAGAACAAATCTCATCTACACATGGGAAACTTGCACGATGGAGCTGTGTGAAAGCCTCTCTTTAGGAGAAACCTTCAGGGTCCCAGTGCCACCGCTTCATTCCAAGGTCTCCATAGACACAAAATCATATTAGGACACATCCACGGGAGAGTCCAATTCAACTCAGCCTCTTCGGTTGCTCCCCCAGATCCAGCAGATCTAACCTGTCTTGTTGCTTGGAGACAATTGGAATGCGAGGTGGGCTACACAGCCATCCATCCTTAGAACCCTGCTCGGAAACGTTGTCCTGGAGCCAACCACAAGGACTCAATTGTCCTGCAGAAGAATCTTTGCAGTTGGGCCATCAGGGACAGAATCCAAACTGAGCATTCGTCTGATCCTTGCCCTGACAACAGATGCACGAGATCTCGATTCAGGTATGTAGATTGTGCCTGCCATATCCTCAACCAGAAACCTAGGCCTAGCTTGGTTTCTCAGATTTCCGTCCTCAGACTACTGGCCAACAAGCCCTCCAGTTTGGCAATCCAGAACTACAATGCAGCACTCTACCTGCCTTCCAGAAAAAAAACTTTGCCCTCTGGCGCTACCCAGAAACCCCCAATCAGGATCAACCTGCACGACATTCGGCTGTACCCCAAATATATAGGCTCTCCTGGGCACTAATGCCCTTTCTGACACAGCCTGTGCCTGGAAATCCTGGCCCCACCCAGACAGCTGGCCGCACACTGACCACATCGGACCCGCCATGGCCTTAGGACGTCATCTCTTCTCAATCTCGGTTTTCAGGCTTCAGAACCTAGACCTTATCTCCAATCACAGCCCGGGTTTGAAAATGATGCAGAAATCAGAACTCTTTTCCCATGGCAAGAAACCTTGTGGTTGGCATGTTGTGCAAGGTATAGTGTACTTGAAACCAGTGTGTATATGAGGCCCAGCCCATGATTGCGGGCCACTTTGTTCACAAACACACATTGTGACCTTCAGTCTGAGCCCAGTCCTCAGGTAAGGCCTCTCAGTGGTGGCTGGAGAGACAGCATATTGGGCTTGCCATGCCCCTAGACCCCAATTTTTAACCATAGTTCGGGTTGTCCCTTCAATCTTCCCCAGGGATCTGCTTTGGAATTCCTCTTTTGGTGGGACACCTGAGGTAACAAAGCTGAAAGGAGTCCTCCCATCCCACAGATTGACGTAAAACAATTGGGATGGGGCCAAATCCACAGGGAGCAAGATTCGTCCATGGCCCATGAGGCCTCCCCCACATTCCACGGCCATTGCTGATACAAAATCCAGAGACAAAAGCCTGAGCACGCGCATCAGACTCACTCATTCTTCATATTCTGAAGAGTTCTTCAGATAAGATCCTACACGGCACTCGAATGCACCCAAAATATATAGTCTAACCTGGGCACTAATGCACTGTCTGACAAGATGAGCCCGGACCTCGTGACCAACAGCCAGACAGCTGACTGCACACTGAGCACATCAGACCCGCCATGGCCTTATGGCATCATCTCTTCCGTAATTCAGTTTTCAGGCTTCAGAACCTAGACCTTATCTCCAATCACTGCCCAGGGGTGACTGTGATGCAGAAATAAGAACTCTTCCTTACCCCTGGCAAGAAACCTTTTGGTTGCATATTGTCCAACGTTCAGTGTAGGAGAAATCAGCATTCAACCTGAGGCCCCGCCCATTCTTGAGTGCAGGGGGGCATAAACACGCATTGTGACCCTCAGCGTGGGTCCTGTCTTCTAGTACGTGTTCTCAGTGGCTGGACCATTAGATGTCATAATGGGCTTGTCATGTCCCTAGGCCACAATTTTTAACCAGATTTCTGGTGGTCCAGTCGCCCCTCCCCAGGGCCCTACTCTGGAATCCCTCATTTAGTGGGACATCTTAGGTGAAAAACAAAACAAAACAAATCAACAGCAACAGAACAACGGACTTCTTCCATCCCACAGCATGACCCCAAACTCTTTGGATGGGGCCAAACCCCAGGAGAATAAGATTTGTCCATTTCCCATGAAGTCACCCGGAAATTTCACGACCATGAGGGACACGATATCCTGAGACAAAAACTTGAGCAAGAGCCTCACACTCGCCCTTTTTTCATATCCCGAAGTGTTCTCCTCATGGTCCGTAGATCAGTTCTGCCATACCTATGACCCGAAACATAAGCCGAGTTTATGTTTTCAGACAACTGTTCAAACAGCCCTGGCCACACACCCTACAGGCTCAGGCCCCTGGGGCCAAACCTGACGACTGTTTTTGCCCTCTCCAAGGGTATTGTATGTGCCCATTCCAATGGCCACAACCCTACTAATAGGATAAACCTCCAAAGTCCCTGAGGCCATCCCAATATTTGTGGCTTCCCAGGACAAACAGGGGCAATCTGGGCCCATCTGAGCACCTTACGGCACTCAGACCTGTACACTGATGTCCCCAGAGGTAAAAAGGAACGAACAGGCCCCTAGGCACCTATCGGATCCATTGGTTTGGCTTCCGGGCATCTCTCCTCAGAGGCCTGGATTTCAATAAGAGCATATGGCTGTTTCTTGACTCACCCATCAGAACAAATCTCATCTACACATGGGAAACTTGCACGAAGGAGCTGTGTGAAAGCCTCTCTTTAGGAGAACCCTTCAGGGCCCCAGTGCCACCGCTTCATTCCAAGGTCTCCATAGACGCAAAACCATATTAGGACACATCCACGGAAGAGTCCATTTCAATTCAGCCTCCTCGGTTGCTCCCCCAGATCCAGCAGATCTAACCTGTCTTGTTGCTGAAGACAAATGGAATGCGAAGTGGGCTACCCAGCCATCCATCCTTAGAACCTGCTCGGAATCATTGTCCTGGAGCCAACCAACAGGTCTCAATTGTCCTGCAGAAGAATCTTTGCAGTTGGGAGCTTCTCACAACTCCGAACGTGGGAAAACACCAATGGCCTCGTGATCCACCCCCCCTTCAATAAGGGGCCATCAGGGACAGAATGTCCAACCTGAGCGATCAGCTGACCTCGCCCTGACTTCAGATGCATGAGATCTCGATTCAGGTCTGTAGATTGTGCCAGCCATAGCCTCACCCAGAATCCTAGGCCTTGCTTGGTTTCTCAGACTTCCGTCCTCCGACTACTGGCCCACAAGCCCTCCAGTTTGGCAATCCAGAACTACAATGCAGCACTCTGCCTGCACTCCAGAAGAAAAACATGCCCTCTGGGGCTACCCAGATACCCCAAATGACAATCAAACTGCACGGCATTCGGCTGTACCCCAAGTATATAGGCTGACCTGGGCACTAATGCCCTTTCTGACACAGCCTGAGCCTGGACCTCCTGGCCCCACCCAGACAGCTGGCCGCACACTGAGACATCGGACCCGCCATGGCCTTAGATCCGCATCTCTTCTCAACCTCGGTTTTCAGGCTTCAGAACCTAGACCTTATCTCTAATCACGCCCCGGGTTTGAAAATGATGCAGAAATCAGAACTCTTTCCCCATGGCAAGAAACCTTGTGGTGGCATGTTGTCCAAGGTTCAGTGTAGTTGAAACCAGTGTGGCCCATGAGTCCTCGCTCATGCTTGCGGGCCACATTGGTCACAAACACACATTTTGACCCTCAGCCTGAGACCAGTCCTCAGGTAAGGCCTGCCAGTGGCTGGATGGAGAGACAGCATATTGGTCTTGCCATGCCCCTAGTCCCAAATTTTTAACCATAGTTCGGGTTGTCCCTTCACTCTTCCTCAGGGCTCTGCTTTGGAATTTCTCCTTTGGTGGGACACCCGGGGTAACAAACCTGAAAGGAGTCCTCCCATCCCACAGATTGACGAAAACCAATTGGGATCGGGCCAAGTCCACAGAGAGCAAGATTCGTCCATTGCCCATGAGGCCTCCCCAACATTCCACGGCCATCGCTGATACGAAATCCAGAGACAAAAGCCTGAGCACGCGCCTCAGACTCGCTCATTCTTCATATCCTAAAGAGTTCTTCAGATAAGACATAGACGGCACTCGAAGGCACCCAAAATATAGTTTAACCTGGGCACTAATGCACTGTCTGACAACCTAAGCCCAGACCTCGTGACCAACACCCAGAGGCTGACTGCACACTGAGCACATCAGACCCGCCATGGCCTTAGGTCATCATCTCTTCCCTACCTCAGTTTTCAGCCTTCAGAACCTAGACCTTATCTCCAATCACTGCCCAGGGGTGACTGTGATGCAGAAATCAGAACTCTTCCTTACCCATGGCAAGAAACCTTGTGGTTGGCATGTTGTCCAACGTTCAGTGTAGTAGAAACCACCATTCACCCTGAGCCCCGCCCATTCTTGAGTGCGACGAGGACATAAACACGAATTGTGACCCTAGCGTGAGTCCTGTCCTCTATTACGTCCTCTCAGTGGCTGGACCATTAGATGTCATAATGGGCTTGACATGTCCCTAGGCCCCAATTTTTAACCAGATTTCTGGTTGTCCAGTCGCCCCTCCCCAGGGCTCTACTCTGGAATCCCTCATTTGGTGGGACACCTGAGGTTGAAAAACAAAACAAAACCAATCAAACACAACAGAACAACGGACTTCTTCCCTCCCACAGAATGACACCAAACTCTTTGGACGGGGCCAAACCCCCAGAGAGTAAGACTCGTCCATTTCCCATGAAGTCACCCGGAAATTTCACGACCATGAGTGACAAGATATTTAGAGACAAAAACTATAGCAAGAGCCTCACACTCGCCCTTTTTTCATATCCCGAAGTGTTCTCCTCATGGTCTGTAGATCAGTCCTGCCATACCTATGACCCGAAACAGAAGCTGAGTTTGTGTTTTCAGACAACTGTCCAAACAGCCCTGGCCTACACACCCTACAGGCTCAGGCCCCTGGAGCCAAACCTGACAACTGTGCTTGCCCTCTCCAAGGGAATTGTATGTGCCCATTCAAATGGCCACAACCCTACTAAGAGGATAAAACTCCAAAGTCCCTGAGGCCATCCCAATATTTGTGGCTTCCCAGGACAAACAGGGGCAATTGGGCCCATCTGAGCGCCTACCGGCACTCAGACCTGTAGACTGATGTCCCCAGAGGTAAAAAGGAACGAACAGGCCTCTAGGCACCTATCGAATCCATTGCTTTGGTTTCCAGGCATCTCTCCTCAGAGGCCTGGATTTCAATAACAGCATATGGCTGTTTCTTGACTCACCCATCAGAACAAATCTCATCTACACTTGGGAAACTTGCACGATGGAGCTGTGTGAAAGCCTCTCTTTAGGAGAACCCTTCAGGGCCCCAGTACCACCGCTTCATTCCAAGGTCTCCATAGACACATAATCATATTAGGACACATCCACGGGAGAGTCCATTTCAACTCAGCCTCCTGGGTTGCTCCCCCAGATCCAGCAGATCTAACCTTTCTTGTTGCTTGGAGACAATTGGAATGCGAAGTGGGCTACCCAGCCATCCGTCCTTAGAACCCTGCTCAGAATCGTTGTCCTGGAGCCAACCAACCAACTCTCAATTGTCCTGCAGAAGAATCTTTGCAGTTGGGAGCTTCTCACAACTCCCATCGTCGGGAAAACCCCATGGCCTCGTGATCCACCCCCCTCTTCAAGAAGGGTCCATCAGAGATAGAATGACCAACCTGAGCGATCGACTGATCCTCGCCCTTGCTTCAGATGCGCGAGATCTCCATTCAGGTTGGTATATTGTGCCTGCCATATCCTCACCCAGAAACCTAAGCCTAGCTTGGGTTCTCAGACTTCAATTCTCAGACTCCTGGCCCACAAGCCCTCCAGTTAGGCAATCCAGAACTACAATGCAGCAGTCTGCCTGCCCTCAAGAAGAAAAGCATTGCCCTTCGGTGGCTGCCAATAAACCCCCAATGAGGATCTACCTGCACGCCATTCGGCTCTACCCCAAATATATAGGCTGACCTCGGCACTATTGCCCTTTCTGACACTGCCTGAGCCTGGACCTCCTGGCCCCACCTAGACAGCTGTCCGCACACTGAGCACATCGGACCCGGCATGGCCTTAGGTCGTCATCTCTTCTCAACCTCGGTTTTCAGGCTTCAGAACCTAGAACTTATCTCCAATCACGGCCCGGGTTTGAAAATGATGCAGAATTAAGAACTCATTCCCCATGGCAAGAAACCTTGTGGTTGGCATGTTGTCCAAGGTTCAGTGTAGTTGAAACCAGTGTGGCCCATGAGGCCCCGCCCATGCTTGCGGGCCACGTTGGTCACAAACACACATTGTGACCCTCAGGCTGAGACCAGTCCTCAGGTAAGGCCTCTCAGTGGCTGGATGGAGAGACAGCATATTGGGCTTGCCATGCCCCTAGGCCCCAATTTTTAACCATAGTTCGGTTTGTCTCTTCACTCTTCCCCAGGGCTCTGCTTTGGAATTCTTCTTTTGGTGGGACACCTGAGGTAACAAAACTGAAAGTAGTTCTCCCATCCCACAGATTGACGAAAAACAATAGGGATCCACAGAGAGCAATATACGTCCATGGCCCATGAGGCCTCGCCAACATTCCACGGCCATCGCTGATACGAAATCCAGAGACAAAAGCCTGAGCACGTGCCTCAGACTCGCTCATTCTTCCTATCCTGAAGAGTTCTTCAGATAAGAACCTACACGGCACTCGAAGGCACCCAAAATATATAGTCTAACCTGGGCACTAATACACTGTCTGACAACCTGAGCCCGGACCTCGTGACCAACACCCAGACAGCTGACCGCACACTGAGCACATCAGACCCGCCATGGCCTTACGTCATCATTCCTTACCTACCTCAGTTTTTAGGCTTCAGAATCTAGACCTTATCTCCATTTACTGCCCAGGGGTGACTGTGATGCAGAAATCAGAACTCTTCCTTACCCATGGAAAGAAACCTTGTGGTTGGCATGTTGTCCAACGTTCAGTGTAGGAGAAACCAGCATTCAAACTGAGGCCCCGCCCATTCTTGAGTGTGATGAGGGCATAAACACGCATTGTGACCCTCAGCGTGAGTCCTTTCCTCTAGTACGTCCTCTCAGTGGCTGGACCATTAGATGTCAAAAGGGGCTTGATATGTCCCTAGGCCCCAATTTTTAACCAGATTTATGGTTGTCCAGTCGCCCCACCCCAGGGCTCTACTCTGGAATCCCTCATTTGGTAGGACACCTGAGGTTGAAAAACAAAACAAAACAAATCAACAACATCAGAACAACGGACTTCTTCCATCCCACAAAATGACCCCAAACTCTTTGGACGGGGCCAAACCCCCAGAGAGTAAGACTCGTCCATTTCCCATTAAGTCACCCAGAAATTTCTCGACCATGAGTGACACGATATCCAGAGACAAAAACTTGAGCAAGAGCCTCACACTCCCCCTTTTTTCATATCCCAAAGTGTTCTCCACATGGTCTATATATCAGTCCTGCCATACCTATGACCCGAAACATAAGCCGAGTTTGTGTTTTCAGACCACTGTCCAAACAGCCCTGGCCTACACACCCTACAGGCTCAGGCCCCTGGAGCCATACATGACGATTGTGCTTGCCCTCTACAAGGGAATTGTGTGTGCCCATTCCAATGGCCACAATCCTAATAAGAGGATAAACCTCCAATGTCCCTGAGGCCATCCCAATATTTGTGGCTTCCCAGGACAAACATGTGCCATCTGGGCCCATCTGAGCACCTACCGGCACGCAGACCCGTAGACTGATGTCCCCAGAGGGAAAAAGGAACGAACAGGCCCCTAGGCACCTATTGGATCCATTGCTTTGGTTTCCAGGCATCTCTCCTCAGGGGCCTGGTTTTCAATAACAGCATATGACTGTTTTTGGACTCACCCATCAGAACAAATCTCATCTACACATGGGAAACTTGCACGATGGAGCAGTGTGAAAGCCTCTCTTTAGAGGAACCCTTCAGGGCCCCAGTACCACCGCTTCATTCCAATGTCTCCATAGACACAAAATCATATTAGGACACATCCATGGGAGAGTCCATTTCAACTCAGCCTCCTCGGTTGCTCCCCCAGATCCAGCAGATCTAACCTGTCTTGTTGCTTGGAGACAATTGGAATGCGAGTTGGGCTACCCAGCAATCCATCCTTAGAACCCGGCTCGTAATCGTTGTCCTGGAGCCAACCAACAGGTCTCAATTGTCCTGCAGAAGAATCTTTGCAGTTGGGAGCTTCTCACAACTCCCATCGTGGGAAAACCCGCATGGCCTCGTGATCCACTCCCCCTTCAAGAATGGGCCATCAGGGACAGAATGTCCAACCTGAGAGATCGTCTGATCCTCGCCCTAACTTCAGATGATCGAGATCTCGATTCAGGTCTGTAGATTGTGCCTGCCATATCCTCACCCAGAAATCTAGGCCTAGCGTGGGTTCTCAAACTTCCATCCTCAGACTACTGACCCACAAGCCCTCCAGTTTGGCAATCCAGAACTACAATGCAGCACTCTGCCTGCCCTCCAGAAGAAAAACATTGCCCTCTGGGGCTACCCAGAAACCCCAAATGAGGATCAACCTGCACGCCATTCGGCTCTACCCCAAATATATAGGCTGACCTGGGCACTAATGCCCTTTCTGATACAGCCTGAGCCTGGACCTTCTGGCCCCACCCAGACAGCTGTCCACACAATGAGCACATCGGACCCGTCATGGCCTTAGTTCGTCATCTCTATTCAACTTCGGTTTTCAGGCTTCAGAACCTAGACCTCTTCTCCAATCACGGCCCGGGTTTGAAAAGGATGCAGACATCAGAACACTTCCCCATGGCAAGAAACCTTGTGGATGGCATGTTGTCAAAGGTTCAGTGTAGTTGAAACCAGTGTGGCCTATGAGGCCCCGCCCATGCTTGCGGGCCACATTGGTCACAAACACACATTGTGACCCTCAGCCTGAGCCCAGTCCTCAGGTAAGGCCTCTCAGTGGCTGGATGGAGAGACAGCATATTGGGCTTGCCATGCCCCTAGGCCCCAATTTTTAACCATTTTTCGGGTTGTCCCTTCACTCTTCCCCCGGGCTCTGCTTTGGTATTCCTCTTTTGGTGGGACACCTGAGGCAACAAACCTGAAAGGAGTCCTCCCATCCCTCAGATTGACTAAAAACAATTGGGATCGGGCCAAATCCACAGAGAGCAAGATTCCTCCAAGGCCCATGAGGCCTCCCCAACATTCCTCGGCCATCGCTGATACAAAATCCAGAGAGAAAAGCCTGAGCACGCGTCTCAGACTCGCTCATTCTTCATATCCTGAAGAGTTCTTCAGATCAGAACATACATAGCACTCGAATGCACCCAAATATATAGTCTAACCTGGGCACTAATGCACTGTCTGACAAGATGAGCCCGGACCTCGTGACCAACACCCAGACAGCAGACCGCACACTGAGCACATCAGACCCGCCATGGCCTTAGGTCATCATCTCTTCCCAACCTCAGTTTTCAGGCTTCAGAACCTAGACCTTATCTCCAATCCCTGCCCAGGGGTGACTGTGATGCAGAAATCAGAACTCTTCTTTACCCATGGAAAGAAACCTTGTGGTTGGCATGTTGTCCAATGTTCATTGTAGGAGAAACAATCATTCACCCTGAGGCCCCGCCCATTCTTGAGTGCGACGAGGGCATAAACACGCATTGTGACCCTCAGCGTGAGTCCTTCCTCTAGTACGTACTCTCAGTAGCTGGACCTTTAGATGTCATAATGGGCTTGACATTTCCCTAGGCCCCAATTTTTAACCAGATTTTTGGTTGTCCAGTCGCCCCTCCCCAGGGCTCTACTCTGGAATCCCTCATTTGGTGGGACACCTGAGGTTGAAAAACAAAACAAAACCAATCAAACACAACAGAACAACGGACTTCTTCCCTCCCACAGAATGACACCAAACTCTTTGGACGGGGCCAAACCCCCAGAGAGTAAGACTCGTCCATTTCCCATGAAGTCACCCGGAAATTTCACGACCATGAGTGACAAGATATTTAGAGACAAAAACTATAGCAAGAGCCTCACACTCGCCCTTTTTTCATATCCCGAAGAGTTCTCCTTATGGTCTGTAGATCATTCCTGCCATACCTATGACCCAAAACATAAGTCGAGTTTGTGTTTTCAGACAACTGTCCAAACAGCCCTGGCCTACACACCCTACAGGCTCAGGCCCCTGGAGCCAAACCCGACGACTGTGCTTGCCCTCTCCAAGGGAATTGTATGTGCCCATTCCAATGGCCTCAACCCTACTAATATGATAAACCTCCAAAGTCCCTGAGGCCCTCCCAATATTTGTGGCTTCCCAGGACAAACAGAGGCAATCTCGGCCCATCTGAGCCCCTACCGGCACTCAGACCCGTAGACTGATATCCCCAGAGGTAAAAAGGAACGAACAGGCCCATTGGCACTATCGGATCTATTGCTTTGGTTTCCAGGCATCTCTCCTTAGAGATCCTTAGAACCCTTAGAACCCTGCCCTTGCGTCGTTCCTTTTGGGACATCCTTGAGCCATCCAACAGGTGTCGACTGTCCCACAGGAGTCCTTGTTCATGGACAACCTCACAACTCATATCATGGAAATCTTCCAAGGTCACATGATGCCCCCAATCTTCATGAAGTCGGATCATGGAAAGAAACTCCAACCTGAACCAACGGCTGATCTTTGCCTTGACTTCAGATGCACGAGATCTTGATTAAGCTCTTCAGAGTGCACCTGCTGTGCACTCACCCCAAAACCTAAGCATAGCTCGTATTCTCAGACTTCCGTCCTCACTCTCCTGGACCATACGCCCTCCATTTTGGGATTTCCGATGACACAGTGCTGCACTCTGCCTGCCCTCTAGAAGAAAAACGTTGCCCTATGGGTCTACCCAGAAACCTCAAATGAGGATAAACCTGCATGCCACTCAACTGTACACCAATTATATAGTCTAGCCTGTGCACTAATGCCCTGTCTGACACAACCTGAGGCCTGAAAACACAACCGACACCCAGACACCTTGCCGTACACTGAGAACATCTGAACCGCCATGGCCTTAGGTTGCCATCTCTTTCCAACCTGGTTTTCAGGCTACAGAAACCTAGACCTTATCTCTACTCATTTCCCATGGGTGAACGTGATGCAGAAATCATAACTCCTCCTTCCCTCTCGCCAGAATCTTGTGGTTGGCATAATATCCAAAGTTCAGTGTAGGAACTCTGTAGGGCCTACAGGAGTAGGAGTAGGGCCCCTGAGGGTAGTGAAGGGTCCCTTAGGCCCTGCCCATGCTTAAGAGCTGCGGTGGGCACAAACACACATTGGGACCCTCAGTTTGAGCCCTGTCCTCAAGTAAAGCCTCTCAGTGGCTGGACCATGAGCCCGCATATGGGGCCTGCCATGCCCCAAGTCACCCAATCTTAACCAGATTTAGAGACATCTAGTCACCCCTACTCAGGGCTCTGCTCTGGAATCCCTCTTTGGTGGGACATTTGAGGTAAGTAAACACAGAAAGTATTCCTCCCACCCACAAAATGACCCCAATCACTTGGGATCAGGCCACCCCAGAGAGAAATAATCCTCCATGGCCCATGAGGCCAGCCCGACATTCCACGGCCACTATTGACACAAAATCCAGAGACATAAGCCTCACCCTTAGGTCATAGCCCAAAAAATTCTCCTCATAGTCTGTAGATCGGGCCTGCCATACCTACGTCCCCAAAAGGTGTTTTCAGACTTCTATCCTGACATCCCTGTCCCACACACCCTCCAGGCTGAGGCCCCTGGAGCCACACCTCAGGACTGTGCCTGCCCTCTCCAAGGAAATTCTTCCCATTCCATTGGCCACAACCCTACAGATTAGGAGAAACCTCCAAAGTCCCAGAGGCCATTCCAATAGTGTAGGCCGCCCAGTACAAAGAGGGGTGATCTGTCACAAGCTGGCAACGACCTCAACTCACCCGTAGACAGATATCCCAAGATAAAGGTATTAAACTGGACAGGCCCCTAGAACGTAATTGGTTCCATTGCTTTTTTTTCTAAGCATCTCTCCTCAGAGGCCTGTTTTCCATTACAAGCATATGGGGGATTCCAGAGATACCAATCAGAACAAATTTTGTCTCCACATGGGAAACTTATCTTTTGGAGCTCTGTAAAATCTCCAGTTAGGAGAAACCTTCAGGTAACCGGAGCCACCGCCCTATTCCAAAGTCTCCATGGACACAAACCCGCATTATGACTATTCAGCAGGAGAGTACATTTCAACTCAGCCCCGTTGATTACTCCCCCAGAGCCAGAATATCAAACCTGCCTTGTCGCTAGGAGACAACTGGAATGCAAAGCAGACTCTCTAGGCATCCATCGTTGGAATCCTGCTCTGGCGCCGTTCCATATGGGATGTCCTGGGAGCCTTTCAACAGGTCTTGACTGTCCCACAGAAGGAATCCTTGCAGATTGGAGAATCTCACAACTCCTATCGTGGGAAAACCTACATGGCCTCATGAGATGCTCCCCTTTATAAAGGGGCCATCATGGTCAGAAACTCGAACCTGAGCCAACTTCTGATCCATTGCTTTGGTTTCTATGTATCTCTCCTCAGAGACCTTGTTTCCAATATCAGAATATGGGGGTTTCCTAAGGAAACAATCAGAACAGATCTCATCTCCACATGAGAAACTTGCTCTTTGGAGCTGTGTCAATACCTCAGGTTAGGAGGATCCTTCAGGGCGCTGGCACCATGGCCCAATTCCAAGGTCTCCAAGGACACAAACTTACATTATGATCCATCCTCAGGAGAGTCCATTTCAAATCAGCCCCCTCGGCTGCTCAGCCAGAGCCAGCAGATCAAACCTGCCTTGTCACTAGGAGACAGTTGGAATGCAAGGTGGGCTGCCCAGGCATCCATCCTTAGAATCCTGCTCTGGAGAATTTCTTTACGGGACATCTTGAATCCAACCAACCTGTCTTGACTGTCTCGCAGAATGAATCCTTGTGGTTTGAAGCATCACACAATCCCACTGTGAGAAAACCTCCATTTCCTCATGATGCCCCACACCTTCATAAATGGGCCATCATGGAAAGAAACTCCATCCTAAGCCAAAGTCTGATCCGCGCCCTGAATTCAGAAGCACGAGAACTCGATTCAGCACTTGAGAGTGTGCCTGCTGTGCCCTCGCCCCGAAACCTAAGCCTAACTTGTGTTCTCAGACTTCCGTCTTCACAATCCTGGCCACACCCCTCCAGTTTGGCAATTCTGGAGACACAATGCAGCACTCTGCCTGCCCTCCAGAAGAAAAATGTTGCCCTATAGGGCTAACCAGAAACGCCAAATAAGTAACAACCTGCATGCCACTCGACCATACCCCAATTATACAATCTAGCCTGTGCACTAAAGCCCTGTCTGACACAGCCTGAAGGCAGACGTCCAGTCCAACACCTAGACAGCTGGCCGTACACTGAACATAACAAACCCACAATGGCTTTCGGCCATCATCTCTACCCAAACTCAGTTTTCACCTTCAGAACCTAGACCTTATCTCCACTCACTGCTCAGGATTGAAAGGGATACAAGAATCAGAACTTCTCCTTCGCCATGGCCAGAAACCTTGTGGTTGGCATGTTGTCCAACGTTCAATGTGGGAAAACCTGCATTGTCGGAAAGGCCACGCCAGTGCTTGAGGGCCGCCTAGGGCACAGACATGCATTGTGACCTGAAGCGTGAGTCCCGTATTAAAGTAACGCCTCTCAGTGGCTGGACCAATATCCTGCATATGGGGCTTGTCATATCCATAGGCCCCCAGGCTTAACCAGAGAGCGAGTATTCCAGTTGTCAGTACCCACTTCTTGCTCCAGAATCCTTCTACTGGGGGGACACATGTAGCAGAAAACAGGACACTTCCCTTCCCACAGAATGACCCCAAACTCTTGGGGGCTGGACAAACTACCAGAGAGGGAGACTTCTACGACCCATGAGGCAACTCCTACATTAAATGGCCATTGTGGACAAAATATCCAGAGACAAAAGACTGAGCGACTGCCTCCCACTCACCCTTCTTTCATATCCAGAGGAGCTCCCCTCACGGACTGTAGATCAGGCCTGCCATAACCACGGCCCCAAACCTGACCTGAGTTTGGGTTTTTGGATATCTGTCTGCACAGCCGTGGCCCACACTGCCTCCAGGCTGGGGTCTCTGGAGCCACACCACAGAAATGTGCCTGCTCTCTCCTAAGAAACTGCCCGTTCCATTGGCCACAACTCTACAAAATAGTAGAAACCTCAAGGTCCCCAAGGACATCCCACTACCGCAAGCCGCAATGGAAAAACAGGGGCATTATGACACCAGCTGAGCAACTACTACCTCCATGCAGACACACAGACTGATATCCGCAGAGACAGAAGATTGAACCAGGCAGGCCCCTAGGCCCTATTACGAACTCTGGCTTTGGTGTCCAGGTATCACTCCTCAGAGGTCTGGGTTCGAAGACCAGCATAGGGGGCTATCCGGAGGCACCAGACAGAACACCTCTCATCTCCACATGGAAAGCTTCCTTGTTGGAGTTGTGTCAAACCCTTAAGGGTTGGAGAATCCTGCAGAGTCCCTTAGCTACTGCCTCATTCCAAGGTCTCCATGGCCAAACCACCCACATTATGACTCATCCTCAGGAAAGTCCATTTAAACTCAGCCTTCTGGGTAGCTCACCCAAGAGCCCGCAGATTGAGCGTGCCTTGTCTCGACCAGGCAATGGGAAGGTGAGTTGGCGTTTCTCGGCATCCATGCTTAGGCCCCTGCTCTCGAGTCTTTCTCTATGGGGCATCCTGGAACCATCCAATAGTACTCGACTGTCCTGAAGAAGGAAACTTTGAAGTTTGGAGCAGCTCACAACTCCCAGCGTAGGGAAACCTCCCTGGCCTCATGACGCCCCCACCCCCTTCAGGAAGGGGCCGTCACGGACACAAACTCCAGCTTGAGGCAACATCTGATATTCGCCCTGACCTCAGATGCAGGAGATCTCGATTCAGCCTCTGCACAGTGGGCCGAAACCTCGTGCTACCTTGTGTTTTCAGACTTCCTTCCTCACACTCCTGGCAAACATGTCCTCAAGACTTGGAATTCTGGAACCAAAATGCAGCCCTATGCTGGCCCTCCAGAAGAAAAAAACGTTGCTCTATGGGGATCTCCATAAACCCCAAATGAGGATCAACCTGCTCGGTTCTCGACCTCACCCCAATTGGATTGTTCGGTTTGTCCATTCATCCCTCCCCAGAGCTCTGCTTTGTAATCCCTCTTTTGGTGGGACACCTGAGGTAACAAAACTAAAAGGACTCCTCCCATCCTTCATATTGACCCCAAACAATTGGGATTGGACCAAATTCACAGAGAGGAAGTCTCGTCCATGGCCCATGAGGCCTCCCCGAGATTCCACAGCCATCGTTGACAACAAATCCAGAGACAAAAGTCTGAGCAAGTGCCTCACACTCGCTCTTTTGTCGTATCCTGAAGAGTTCTCCTCACGGTCTGTAGATCGGGCCTGCCATACCTACTTCCCAAACCTAAGCCGAGTTTGTGTTTTCAGACTTCTGTCCCCACATTCCTGGCCCACAGACCCATCAGGCTGGGGCCCCTGGAGCCACACATCAGGACTGTGCCTGTCCATACCACGGGAATTCTGCCCATTCCATTGTCCACAATCGTACAAATTAGGAAAAACCTCCAGAGTCCCCAAGGACATCCCAATAATGTAGGCCGCCCAGGACAAACAAGGGTCATCTGAAACCAGCTGAGCATCTACCTCTACTCAGCGTAGATGGATGTCCCCAGAGAAGAAGATTGAATCAGACAGGCCCCTAGGCCTGAATCAGATTCATTGCTTTCGGTTACAGGTATCTCTCCTCAGAGGCCTGGTTTCCAATATTAGCATATGGGGATTTCATGAGGCAGCAATCAGAACAAATCTCTTTTCCACATGGGAAAATTATCCTTTGAAGATATCGCACAACCTCCAGTTAGGAGAATCCTTCAAGGCCTGTGTGCCACTGCCCCATTACAAGGTCTCCATAGACACAAAAACACATTAGGACCCATCCACAGGAGAGTCCATTTCAACTGAGCGTATTCGGTACCTCCACGAGATCCAGCAGATCTAACTTGTCTTGTTGCTAGGAGACAATTGGAATGTGAGGTGGCCTACCCCGCCATCCATTCTTAAAACCCTGCTCGGAATCGTTCGCCTGGAGCCAACCAACAGGTCTCAATTGTCCTGCAGAAAAATCTTTGCAGTTGGGAGCTTCTCAGAACTCCCATCGTGAGAGAACCCCCATGGCCACATGATCCCCCCCTTCATAAAGGGGCCATCAGGGACTTAATGTCCAACCTGAGCAATCGTCTGATCCTCACCCTGACTTCAGATGCACGGGATCTCGGTTCAGGTCTGTAGATTGTGTCTGCCATGTACTCACCCAGAAACCTAAGCCTAGCTTGTGTCCTCAGACTTCTGTCCACAGACTACTGGCTCACAAGTCCTCTAGTTTGGCAATCCGGAACTACAATGCAGCACTCTACCTGCCCTGAGAAGAAATACATTGCCCTCTGGGGCTACCTAGAAACCCCAAATGAAGATCAACCTGCACGACACTTGGCTCTACGCAAAATATCTAGGATGACTTGGGCAATAATGCCCTTTCTGACACAGCCTGAGCCTGGACCTCCTAGGCCCACCCATACAGCTGGCTAAAAACTGAGAACTTCAGACCCCCCATGGCCATAGGTCGTTATCCCTTCCCAACCGCAGTTTTCAGGCTTCAGAACCTACACCTTATCCCCAATCACTGCCCAGGTTTGAAAATGATGCAGAAATCAGAATTCCTTCCCGATGGCAGGAAAACTTTTGGTTGGCTTGTTGTCCAACGTTAAGCGTAGTGGAAATCAGTGTGTCCCTTGAGGCCCCGCCATTGCTCGCGGTCCAGATAGGTAGCAAACACACATTGTGACCCTCAGCCTGAGCCCAGTCCTCAGGTAAGGCCTCTCAGTGGCTGGATGAAGAGACAGCATATTGGGCTTGCCATGCCCCTAGGCCCCAATTTTTAACCATAGTTCGTGTTGTCCCTTCACTCTTCCCCAGGGCTCTGCTTTGGAATTCCTCTTTTGGTGGGACACCTGATGTAACAACCCTGAAAGGAGTCCTCCATCCAACAGATTGACGAAAAACAATTGGGATCGGGCCAAATCCACAGAGAGCAAGATTCATCCATGGCCCATGAGGCCTCCTCGACATTCCACAGCCATCGCTGACACAAAATCCAGAGACAAAAGCCTATAAAAGCACCTCAGACTCGCACTATCTTCATATCCTTAAGATGTCTTCTCATGGTTTGTAGATCGGGCCTGCCATACCTACGTCCCCAAACATAGCTGATTTTGTGTTTTCAGACTTCTGTCCTCAAAGTCCTGGGCCACACACCATCCAGGCTGGGGACCCTGGAGCCACACATTAGGACTCTGCCTGTCCATACCACGGGTATTCTGCCCATTCCATTGTCCACATTCTACAAATTAGGAAAAACCTCCAGAGTCCCCAAGTACATCCCAATATTGTAGGCCGCCCAGGAACAACAAGGGTCATCTGAAACCAGCTGAGCATCTACCACTACTCAGCGTAGATGGATGTCCCCAGAGAAGAAGATTGAATCAGACAGGCCCCTAGGCCTGAATCAGATTCATTGCTTTCGGTTAAAGGTATCTCTCCTCAGAGGCCTGCTTTCCAATATTAGCATATGGGGATTTCATGAGGCAGCAATCAGAACAAATCTCTTCTCCACATGGGAAAATTATCCTTTGAAGATGTCTCAAAATCTCCAGTTAGTAGAATCCTTCAGGGCCTGTGTGCCATTGCCCCATTACAAGGTCTCCATGGACAAAAATCCACATTAGAACCCATCCGCAGGAAATTCCATTTCAACTCATCTCCCTTGGTTGCTCCCCCAGAGCGAGCAGACTGAACCTGTCTTGACTAGGAGACAATTGGAGTGCGAGGCGGGCTGCCCAACCTCCATCCTTAGAGCTCTGCTCTGGTGTCGTTCCGTATGGGATGTCCTGGAGCCATCCAACAGGTCTCAAATGTCCAGCAGAAGGAATCCTTGAGTTTTGGAGCATCTCACAACTCCCAACCTGGGAAAATCTAGATGGCTTTGTGATGCCCCCCCCCATTTATGAATGGGAAATCATGGACAGGAACTTCAACCTACGACAACGTCTGATCTTCACCCTGAATTCAGATGCACGAGATCTCGATGCAAATCTGCAGAGTGTGCTTTCCTTGCCCTCACCCTGAAACCTATGACTAGCTTGTGTTCTCAGACTTCCGTCCTCACACTCCTGGCCCCCAAGCCCTCACATTTGGAAATTCGGGACACAAAATGAAGCATTCTGCCTGCCTTCCAGAACAAAAAATTTGACCTATGGAGTTTCTCACATAACCCAAATGAGGATAGACATACATGGCACTCGAATGTACCCAAATTAGATAGTCTAACCTGGCCACTAATACACTGTCTGATAGGAATGAGCCCGGACCTCCTGACCAAAACCGAGACAGCTGACCGCACACTGAGAACATCACACCCGCCATAGTCTTAGCTCGTTATCTCTTCACAACCTAACTTTTCAGGCTTCAGAACTTAGACAGTAACACCAAGCCCTGACAAAAGGGTTGAATGTGATGCAGAAATCAGAACTTCTCCTTACCCAAGGCAAGAAGCCTTGTGTGTTTGGAAAGTTGTCCAACGATCAGTGTAGGAGAAACCAGCATTCACCCTGAGTCCCCGCCCATTCTTGAGTGCGACGAGGGCATAAACACGCATTGTGACCCTCAGCGTGAGTCCTGTCCTCTAGTAAGTCCTCTCAGTGCCTGGACCATTAGATGTCATAATGGGCTTGACATGTCCCTAGGCCCAATTTTTAACCAGATTTCTGGTTGTCCAGTCGCCCCTCCCCAGGGCTTTACTCTGGAGGTCCTCATTTGGTGGGACACCTAAGGTTAAAAAAAAACAAAACAAAACAAAACAACAACAACAAAAAAACGGACTTCTTCCATCCCACAGAATGACCTCAAACACTTTGGACAAGGCCAAACCCAAGAGAATAAGACTCATCCATTTCGCATGAAGTCTCCCGGAAATTTCACGAACATGAGTGACACGATATCCAGAGACAAAAACTTGAGCAAGAGCCTCACACTCGCCCTTTTTTCATATCCTGAAGAGTTCTCGTCAAGGTCTGTAGATCAGTCCTGCCATACCTATGACCCGAAACATAAGCCGAGTTTCTGTTTTCAGACAACAGTCCAAACAGCCCTGGCCTAAACACCCTACAGGTTCAGGCCCCTTGAGCCAACCTGAGGACTGTACTTGCCCTCTCCAAGGGAATTCTGTGTGCCCATTCCAATGGCCACAACTCTAATAATAGGATAAACCTACAAAGTCCCTGAGGCAATCCCAATAGTGGTGGCTTCCCAGGATAAACAGGAGTAATCTGAGCCCATCCGAGAACCTACCTGCACTAAGACCGGAAGACTGATGTTCCTAGAGGTAAAAAGGAACGAACAGGCCCCTACACACTAATCTGACCCATTGCTTTGGTTTCCAGGCATCTCTCCTCAGAGGCCTGGATTTCAATACCAGCATATGGCTGTTTCTTGACTCACACATCAGTACAAATCTCATTTACACATGGGAAACTTGCACGTGGGAGCTTTGTGAAAGCCTCTCTTTAGGAGAACACTTCAGGGCCCCATTGCCACCGCTTCATTCCAAGGTCTCCATAGACACAAAAACACATTAGGACCCATCCAAAGGAGAGTCCATTTCGAATGAGCGTATCGGGTGCTCTACGAGATCCAGCAGATCTAACTTGTCTTGTTGCTAGGAGACAATTGGAATGCGAGGTGGGCTACCAAGCCATCCATCCTTAAAACCTTGCTCAGAATCGTTGGCTTGGAGCCAACCTACATGTCTCATTTGTCCTGCAGAGGATTCTTTGCAGTTGGGAGCTCTCACAACTCCCATCGTGAGAGAACCCCCATGGCCTCGTGATCCACCCCCCTTCATAAAGGGGCCATCAGGGACATAAGGTCCAAACTGAGTGATCGTCTGATCCTCACCCTGACATCAGATGCACGAGATCTCGGTTCAGGTCTGCAGTTTGTGCCTGCCATGTCCTCACCCAGAAACCTAAGCCTAGCTTGTGTCCTCAGGCTTCTGTCCACAGACTACTGGCTCACAACCCTCCAGTTTGGCAATCCGGAACTACAATGCAGCACTCTACCTGCCCTGCAGAAGAAATACATTGCCCTCTGGGGCTACCTAGAAACCCCAAATGAAGATCAACCTGCACGACACTTGGCTATACCCAAAATATACAGGATGACCTGGGCAATAATGCCCTTTCTGACACAGCCTGGGCCTGGACCCGCCTAGGCCCACCCAGACAGCTGGCTACAAACTGAGAACATCAGACCCCCCATGGCCTTAAGTCGTTATCCCTTCCCAACCTCAGTTTTCAGGCTTCAGAACCTAGACCTTATCTCCAATCACTTCCCAGGTTTGAAAATGATGCAGAAATCAGACTCCTGCCCGATGGCACGAAAACTTGTGGTTGGCTTATTGTCCAACGTTCAGTGTAGTGGAAACCAGTGTGTCCCTTGAGGCCCCGCCATTGCTAGAGGGCCAGATAGGTAGCAAACACACATTGTGACCCTCAGCCTGAGCCCAGTCCTCAGGTAAGGCATCTCAGTGGCTGGATGAAGAGACAGCATATTGGGCTTGCCATGCCCCTAGGCCCCAATTTTTAACCATAGTTCGTGTTGTCCCTTCACTCTTCCCCAGGGCTCTGCTTGGAATTCCTCTTTTGGTGGGACACCTGATGTAACAACCCTGAAAGGAGTCCTCCATCCAACAGATTGAGGAAAAACAATTGGGATCGGGCCAAATCCACAGAGAGCAAGATTCATCCATGGCCCATGAGGCCTCCTCGACATTCCACGGCCATCGCTCAAACAAAATCCAGAGACAAAAGCCTAAGCATGTGTATCAGACTCGCACTATCTTCATATCCTGAAGATGTCTTCTCATGGTTTGTAGATCGGGCCTGCCATACCTACGTCCCCAAAATAAGCTGAGTTTGTGTTTTCAGACTTCTGTCCTCAAAGTCCTGGACCACACACCATCCAGGCTGGGGACCCTGGAGCCACACATTAGGACTGTGCCTACCCAATCCATGGGAATTCTGCCCATTCCATTGTCCAAAATCGTACAAATTAGGAGAACACTCCAAAGTCCCTGAGGCCATCACAATAGTATAGGTCACCCGGGACAAAAAAGGGCAGTCTGACACAAGCTGAGCATCTAACTCCACTCATACCCTAGATGGATGTCCCCAGAGAAGAATATTGAACCAGACAGGACCCTAGGCCAAAATCGGATCCATTGCTTTGGTTTACAGGCATGTGTCCTCAAAACCCTGGGTTCCAATACCAGCATTGGGTTTTTCCAGAGGCACCCATCAGAACAAACCTTGTCTCCACAAGGAAACTTGTGCATGGGAGCTATGTCAAAAGCTTAGGAGAATACTTCAGGGTCCCGGTGTCACCACACCATTCAGGCCCTCATGGACACAAACACACATTAGACCAATCCTCAGGAAAGTCCATTTCAACTCAGCCACCCCGGTTGCTCCCGCAGAGCCATCAGATCTAAACTGTCTTGTCGCTAGGAGACAATTGGAATGTGAGGTGGGCTTCCCAGGCATCCATCCTCGAACGTTGGTCTGGAATCATCCATATGGGATGTCCTGGAGCTGTCCAACAGGTCTCAATTGTCTCGGAGAAGGAATTCTAGGAGGGGGCATCCCACCACTCCCACCACTCCCATCGTGGGAAAACACCCATGGCCTCGTGATCCACCCCCCCTTCAAAAAGGGGCCATCATGGGAGTTCTGATTTCTACAACACAGTCACCCCTGGGCAGTGTTTGGAGAAAAGGTCTAGGTTCTGAACCCTGAAAACTGAGGTAGGGAAGAGATGATGACCTAAGTCCATTGCGGGTCTGATGTGCTCAGTGTGCGGTCAGCTGTCTGGGTGTTGGTCTCCAGGTCCGGGCTCAGGTTGTCAGACAGTGCATTAGTGCCCAGGTTATAGTATATATTTTGGGTGCATTCGAGTGCCGTGTAGGTTCTATCTGAAGAACTCTTCAGTATATGAAGAATGAGCGAGTCTGAGGCGCGTGCTCAGGCTTTTGTCTCTGGATTTTGTATCAGCGTTGGCCGTGGAATGTTCTTGAATGGGGGGGGGGTGGAACACGAGGCCATGGGGCTTCTCCAAATGGGAGTTGTGAGAAGCTCCCAACTGCAAAGACTCTTCTGCAGGACAATTGAGACCTGTTGGTTGGCTCCAGGACAACGATTCCGAGTAGTGTTCTAAGGATGGATGGCTGGGTAGCCCACCTCGCATTCCAATTGTTCCAAGCAACATGACAGGTTAGATCTGCTGGATCTGGGGGAGCAACCGAGGAGGCTGAGTTGAAATGGACTCTCCCGTGGATGTGTTCTAATATGATTTTGTGTCTATGGATACCTTGGAATGAAGCGGTGGCACTGGGGCCCTGACGGGTTCTACTAAAGAGAGGCTTTCACACAGCTCCATCGTGCAAGTTTCCCATGTGTAGATGAGATTTGTTCTGATGGGTGAGTCAAGAAACAGCCATATGATGTTATTGAAATCCAGGTCTCTGAGGAGATATGCCTGGAAACCAAAGCAATGGATCCGTTAGATGCCTAGGGGCCTATTCATTCCTTTTTACCTCTGGGGACATCAGTCTAAGGGTCTGAGTGCCGGTAGGTGCTCAGATGGGCCCAGATTGCCCCTGTTTGTCCTGGGAAGCCAAAAATATTGGGATGGCCTCAGGGACATTGGAGGTTTATCCTAATAATAGGGTTGTGGCCATTGGAATGGGCACACACAATTCCCTTGGAGAGGGCAAGCACAATCGTCAGGTTTGGCTCCAGGGGCCTGAGCCTGTAGGGTTGTAGGCCGGGGCTGTTTGGACAGTTGTCTGAAAACACAAACTC
This sequence comes from Mustela putorius furo, assembly GCF_011764305.1. Lineage (NCBI taxonomy): Eukaryota > Metazoa > Chordata > Mammalia > Carnivora > Mustelidae > Mustela > Mustela putorius. Next base: position 19,018 of record NW_025422287.1, on the reverse strand, counting down.
GTCTTATGTTTCGAGTCATATGTATGGCAGGACTGATCTACAGACATGAGGAGAACACTTATGGATTTGAAAAAAGGGCGAGTGTGAGGCTCTTGATCAAGTTTTTGTCTCTAGATATCGTGTGACTCATGATCGTGAAATTTCCGAGTGACTTAATGGGAAATGGACGAGTCTTACACTCTGGGGTTTTGGCCCCGTCCAAAGAGTTTGGGGTCATTCTGTGGGATGGAAGAAGTCCGTTGTTCTGTTGTTGTTGATTTGTTTTGTTTTTCAACCTCAGGTGTCCCACCAAATGAGGGATTCCGGAGTAGAGCCCTGGGTAGGGGCGACTGGACAACCAGAAATCTGGTTAAAAATTGGGGCCTAGTGACATGTCAAGCCCATTATGAAATCTAATGGTCCAGCCACTGAGAGGACGTACTAGAGGACAGGACTCACGCTGAGGGTCACAATGCGTGTTTATGCCCTCGTCGCACTCAAGAATGGGCGGGGTCTCAGGGTGAATGCTGGTTTCTGCTACACAGAACCTTGGATAACATGCCAACCACAAGGTTTCTTGCCATGGGTAAGGAAGAGTTCTGATTTCTGCATCACAGTTACCCTTGGGCAGTGATTGGAGATAAGGTCTAGGTTCTGAAGCCTGAAAACTGAGGTAGGGAAGAGATGATGACCTAAGGCCTTGTCGGGTCTGTTGTGCTCAGTGTGCGGTCAGCTGTCTGGGTGTTGGTCACGAGGTCCGGGCTCAGGTTGTCAGATATTGCATTAGTGCCCAGGTTAGACTGTATATTTTGGGTGCATTCGAGTGCCGTGTAGGTTCTTATCTGAAGAACTCTTCAGGAAATGAAGAATGAGCGAGTCTGAGGCGTGTGCTCAGGCTTTTGTCTCTGGATTTTGTAACCGCGATGGCCGTGGAATTTTGGGGAAGCCTGAAAGCCTGATGGGCCATGGACGAATCTTGGTCTCTGTGGACATGGCCCGATCCCAATTGTTTTTCGTCAATCTTGGGATGCGACGACTCCTTTCAGGTTTATTACCTCAGTTGTCCCACTAAAAGAGGAATTCCAAGCAGATCCCTGGGTAAGAGTGAAGGGACAAAACGAACTATGGTTAAAAATTGGGGCCTGGGGGCATGGCAAGCCCAATATGCTGTCTCTCCATCCAGCCACTGAGAGGCCTTACCTGAGGACTGGGCTCAGGCTGAGGGTCACAATGTGTGTCTGTGACCAATGTGGCCCGCAAGCATGGGCGGGCCTCATGGGCCACACTGGTTTCAACTACACTGAACCTTGGAAAACATGCCAACCACAAGGTTTCTTGCCATGGGGAAAGAGTTCTGATTTCTGCATCATTTTCAAACCCGGGCCTTAATTGGAGATAAGGTCTAGGTTCTGAAGCCTGAAAACGAGGTTGAGAAGAGATGACGACCTAAGGCCATGTCGGGTCCTGTGGAGAGCCATCCAGCAGATGCAAGGAGTCACGTAGACGGGAGTGCCTGAAGATTGAGGAACTGAGAATGATTGGTTTAGGAGGATGTGGGTGCGCTCGTGGCTGACGCACACAGCACCAGGAGCCAAGAGATAAAACGTATGATCACCGCTAGAGAACAACAATAGAGTCCTGTATGGTTACATAAGGGTCCACAAGGACACTGCGTGCACGGCGTTATGTTTGGCCAAATAGGGAGGCGAGAACGGGTGAACTTCGTGAATAAATACTGCTGTAAGTGCTTGGTGTGGCCAGGCCGCCATTACTCATAAAAGAAGCTTGCCACTCACCTCGTCTGCGGGTCATTTTTTTCGGGGGCCGAGAGCGACACCTGGTGCCGAAACCCGGCATCCCTATCTCCAGACGCAGAACGAGGACCGAGATAAGAGCAACGATAAGGTAAAGAGTGCACCTACATCTGTCTATTGACAGGGAAGTTCCCTGAAGACGATCGGACGTAAGGGTGTTTATGAAGTTCTTCAGGGACTATAAGAAGTTCCCCGTAGACGATAAGACGTTAGGGTGTTTGTGAAGTTCTACGGGGACGATAAGGTAAAGTTTCCTCGGAATGGGGAATGATCTTTCTCGCTTGGAGGACTCCTTAAAAGATGTCCTCAAGACGAACGGTACCCCCCCCCCTTAAAGGCAAAAACAGCGAGGGCCTTTTTGAAAGAAGTAGAAGAGATTGCCCCCTGGTTTATTGAAGAAGGGCTCCTAAATGTGCCATGATGGGAAAACCTGGGTGAGGACTTAAAACACTGCCCCTCTACATCCCCGGGGACTCTAGCTGTGTGGTCCTTGGTGAAGGTATGTTTGCAATTCCCCCCGAGGGCCCTTGCAGCGAGCTGTACGACAGGGGGGCAAAGTCCTTGAGCAAATGAAGGAAGAGTCCCGTAAGGGCTCCTCCCGAGATTCTGAATCCGAAAGCGAAAGCTCAGAAGGGATGTCCGAACGCGAGTTACAGGAGCTAGGAAAAATAGAGGCAAATAACAAGAAAAGGGAATCTCCCGGTCTCCAGACAGACTTGGAGACCGTGAGGCAGCAACTTGAGGAAAAGAAGGCGGAATTGCAAAAGGCATTAGGAGAATTAAGAGTGCAAGGAGAAGTAATGGCGCAGCTGAAAACAGGGGCGGAAGCCGCAGTTGTGGCGCAGTCGAAATTAAAAACGGAAGTTACACCGCTTCCGCATTCTAGCCCCATGGCACCACCCCATGAGTGGCCCCCGCCTTATAGGCCCAGCTGCGCCAAGACGTGCTATTGTTCGGGCTGTACCGCGGAAAATTGGAGAGAGGTCCTTGGCCCAGGAAAAGGCTTTTTTCCAGTGTTAGAAGATCAGAATCAGCAGAGGTACCACCAGCCACTAGATTTCAAGTTGGTAAAGCAGCTTAAGGAGGCAGTCAGCGCCTATGGACCCCAGGCAGCTTTCACTGTCTCCCTTGTGGAGTCGCTGGGAACACTTTACCTCGCTCCTGAGGATTGGGCTAACTTGACCAGAGCGGTATTAAGTGGAGGACAATATCTAGAATGGAAAATCCAAAATCAGGACAATTGTCAGGACACAGCTCAGAGAAATGCAGCCGCAGGTAACCCACAATGGAGTTTGGAAATGCTGACGGGCACGGGGCCATACCTTGGGGCCCATGTGCAGAGTACATACCCCCCTGCAGTGTATCAACAGGTAGCTACGGCAGCCCTCAAGGCTTGGAAGACTTTGAGAGGGGCAGGAGACTTGCAAGGCCAATTATCCAAAGTATTGCAAGGGCCTAACGAGCCCTATGCTGATTTTGTGGACAGGTTGATACAGACCGCAGGTAGAATGTTCGGGGATGTTGATACAGCAATGCCACTTATCAAGCAGTTAGCCTATGAGAATGCCAATAAATGGTGTAGAGAGGCTATCAGACCCTGGAGATCAAAGGACTTATCAGCCTACATCAAAGTCTGTAGAGATGTAACGGGGCCTATAATTCAGGGACAGGTTATGGCAGCGGCATTCGCACAAGCCATGTACGGCCAGGAAGGAGTCCGCCCCAAAGGATGCTTTCAATGTGGCCAGGAAGGACACGTTAAGAGGAATTGCCTGCAGCGTGGAACCCAGGCAGGAAGAGCGCACCCAAAAGTACCGCCAGAAGGCTTAAGGCCTCGGCGTTGCCCGCGATGTAGGAAGGGAAATCACTGGGCACATGAATGTCGCTCCATGGAGGACACTGAGGGGAAACTGTTGCCTCCTAACAACTGGGGGAATTCAAAAAACGGGAGGCAGGGCCCCACCCCCCGGGGCCCGAATCAAATGTACGGGGTGGCAATGTCCCTACCTACCAAGCCGCGATGGGTTTTCCCACCCTCCGATCAGGGGAGTCAATCCACGCAGGGCCCAGGAGAGCCACAACAGTTTCCACCGGACTTGACGTCTGTGCCACCACCCGAATGGTCCTAATGCCTGAAATGGGAGTGCAGGCCATGCCATCTGACCTGCATGGAGGGCCTCCAAAAGGAACGGTGGGGCTCCTCCTTGGTAGGAGCTCCTCCACTATGCGGGGACTTCAGGTCCACCTGGGAGTCATTGATCCCGATTTCGAAGGGGAGGTTAAAATTCTGATTTCATCTCCGAGGAGTATTAACATTATAAATCCAGGGGATAGGGTCGCACAGCTCTTAATTTTGCCCCGCCATCACGAAAAATATCCATCCACAGGCCAGGCGAGGAAAGGTGGCCTAGGATCCACAGGATCTTCCCTCGCGTGCCTTACCATGGGCATGAAAGAGAGGCCCATGCTTAAATTAAGGATCAGAGGAAGACCATTCTGGGGGCTCCTAGATACAGGAGCAGACAAAAGTATTATAAATCATCTAGATTGGCCAAAGGCCTGGGCCCTGATTAAGGCTAATCAAACCCTCCGAGGATTAGGGGTAGCTACCAGCCCAGATATTAGTGCCGCATCCTTAGATTGGGAAGATGAGGAGGGTCATAAAGGCATTTTCCAACCGTATGCTTGTGCCACCCCCGTTTCTCTGTGGGGACGCGATGTGCTGGAGCAGAAGGATATTAGACTTACTACTGAAAAACTGTATAGTGGGGCCTCCCAAACCATAATGAGGAACATGGGATATAAGCCTGGCCAGGGCCTTGGAGCCAAGGGCCAGGGAGATCCCGATCCCCCTTCCATGGGAGGTCAGGGTTTTTCCTAGCGGCCACTGAGGCAATTCGAATAACTTGGAAACAACAGGAGCCGCGCTGGGTGCCTCAGTGTCCTTTAACAAAAGACAAGCTACGAGCGGCAAGAGAATTAGTCCAAGAGCAACTCAAAGCAGGACACATTCAAGAATCCACGTCCCCGTGGAATACTCCCATATTTGTGATAAAAAAGAAATCAGGCAAATGGCGATTGTTACATGACCTGCGACAAATTAATGGTCAAATGCAGGTCATGGGACCCCTTCAGTTGGGGCTCCCAGTCATGACAGCGTTACCCCAAAATTTGGCCCTCTATCATAATAGATATCAAAGACTGTTTCTTCTCCATTCCTTTACACCCTGTGGATATGGAGCGCTTTGCCTTTACTCTGCCATCCATTAATCATGCTGAGCCAGATCTAAGATATGAATGGAGAGTACTCCCTCAAGGGATGGCTAATAGCCCCACCTTATGTCAGTTGTATGTGAGTCGAGCATTGGAACCTTTTCGAAAAGCATTTCCAAACCTACTTTGTTATCACTATATGGATGACATCCTGATCTGTGGGCCAGATGAGAGGTCTCTGCCCTCGGCTCTAACCTTCCTACAGAAGCAATTGGCAGAGTGGGGACTAACTATATCCCCTGAAAAGATCCACGCAGGTAACCTACAGAAATACCTTTGGTATGCAGCTCTCTAACGCAACAGTAAAACCTCAATTGGTCCAGATCCGTAGGGATCACCTGCACACATTGAATGACTTCCAGAAACTTCTAGGAGACATTAATTGGATCCGACCATATATAAAAATCACTACAGCAGAATTGAAACCCTTATTTGATATCCTGCCTGGAGATTCTAAATTAGACTCCCCAAGAACTCTTACCCCAGCTGCCATTAGATCATTACAGTTGGTTGAAAGCAGACTAGCCATAACAGCAGCAGATAGATGTGACCCGGAAAAGCCTATAAATGCCGTAGTTATCCCGTCCCCTGGATAACCCACAGGAGCACTATGGCAGGGAGGACCCCTGTTATGGATTTACCTGCCCCATAATCTTAGCCATGTCATCACCCCGTATGCTACAGCTGTAGCTATGATAGCAAGCAAAATATTCAAAGCTAGCATACAGGTCCTCGGGAGACTGCCCGATGCGTGTATAGTCCCTTATGACAAAACCCAAGTGAACATTCTAACACATGAAAATGATGATTGGGCCATTTTGACGATCGCTTATCCTGTCACATTTGATAATCATTATCCCTCACACCCCCTAATTGGATTTTACAAAAATACACCCCTCATATGGCCTAAATCCTGCCGATTAGAGCCATTGGTTGATGCCCTCACGGTGTTTACAGATGGTAGCAAATCTGGAACTGGTGCCTACGTGGTGGAAGGAGAGGTAATTCCGGTTGTTGTGCCATCAACCTCAGCTCAAAGAACATAATTGTTGGTAATTATGTGTGTTTTTTACAAAGGTTTTCAAAATCAGCCTATTAATATTATTTCAGACAGTAAATATGCAGTTGTAGCTACCAGATCTGTTGAGACTGCCATTATCTCAGCCAGTCAATCAGAAATTTCCTCCCTGCTGATTGAATTGCAAGACCTCATTCTCTCTCGTGGTGCCCCTTTTTATATCGGACATCTCAGAGCACACTCAGACCTCCCAGGGCCTATGGCTAAGAGAAACCGAATAGCTGACACGGCCGCACGCTTTCATGTCTGTAGCGCCTTGGAAGACGCGAGAACCTATCATAAAAGGTGGCATGTCAATGCCCAAACTTTAAAGATTCGTTTTAACACATCTCAAGAGCTGATGCACGAGACATCGTGAAGTCTTGTGGTAATTGTGTAACACATTTGCCTATGCCCTCCCTAGGGGTAAATCCCAAAGGGCTCTTACCTAACCATCTATGGCAAATGGATGTAACCCATTTTCCTTCCTTCGGACAACAAAGATACGTCCATTTAAGTGTAGACACTTGCTCGGGGATGGTTAGCGCGACCCCCTTGTGAGGGGAAATTATCAAAAATGTGATGTCCCATTGCCTGTGCAGTTTTGCCTGCTGGGGAGTGCCAAAGCACTTGAAAACAGACAATGCCCCTGCTTACACTTCTGCAGGCTTTCGCAGCTTCATGGCCTGCTACAATATCCAGCATGTTACAGGCATACCATATAATCCTCAAGGCCAGGGCATTGTGGAACGCGCACACCTGACCTTTAAAACTACCTTGCAAAAAATACAAAAAGGGGGAATTGGAGAGGAGTATCGTACACCCAATGACCTCACCAATCTGGTCACCTTTATTTTAAATTTTCTCACGGTTGACAAGGACGGCACTTCGGCCGCGGAACGTCATTGGGGCCAACAGAAAATGCAGCAGTCAATGGTGAAATGGAAAGATGTCCTTACTGGCTTATGGAAGGGACCTGACCCGGTGCTTCGGTGGCACCCCAGGTTCCCTTTGTGTTTTCCCACAGGATGCGCCTGCTCCACTCTGGGTTCCGGAACGCCTCACCAGGCTGGTGGCCGTGGAACCTGTGGAGGATGCTGGTGATGATGATGATAGCGACGACGACTGTCCTGCAGCCTGTTCCCATGAAGGCGGAGCCAGTTCAACTGTGGCCGAGACAAGAGACTGCCCAGCTTCAGGCCCTTCTTCAAATGGCTCAGCATAGAGTGCATTCTTCTCACCCGAACTCATGTTTGCTACTGACGCTTATTTTTATGCAACAGGTGTTGGCAGCCCAGGGCTCATTATATTGGGCATTACAGCCCGTGGGTTGGGATGTGAGTTCTATTCCTGTATATGTTAATGATACTGTCTTGCTTGGCCCTCCCTCTTCTGTTCATCTCCGGCCACAGCAGGCTGCCATATCTTACAAGGGCTATTCTGATGTATATCCCATATGCTTTGCGATGAAGCGCACAATACCACGCTGTTTAAGTGTTTCCCCCCACGATCTGGTTATAGTGGTGTGAGTATAGCTGGCCTTGACACTACCTATAGCACCATAGTGACTTCTGGTATAGCCCCACGGGATATTCCACTTTGTGCAGCTAACTTAAGTATAGCTAAGGGGATTGGAGTACCCTGGAGGCTCTGCCTAGGACAAAAAGCTACTAAGTACTCACTAGAGGATATATATGAGCTTTGGGATTGGGGGTCTATAATATCTTCCGGATGTCCTGAATGCCGTCCGAAAATACCCCCAATTCTCACTCCTCAACGTGGCTATCCGGTACAAACTGAGATTTGGAAACTAATTGCCGCCTTTGGAGGCGCCACCCTCCTTGTCCCGCAAACCAGTAATGCTAAGACCATATTTGGATATGAGAATATTGGACAAATACTCAGATACCCCCAAGCCTGCGTGCCCCATCCATTCATGCTAGTTGTAGGAAATCTTACAGTAAAAAAGGAAAATGCCACTTATCATTTCTCTTGTTATGACTGTACCCTAACCAATTGTATTCGAGGAGTGCTGCCAGGCGATGGATTATTAGTGGTAAAACAGCCCCCATTTGTTATGATCCCAGTTAATATCTCCAAACCATGGTATTCTAACCCAGGCTTAGAGTTGTGGGAGCGTGTAAAGGCTGCCCTAAGCCGACCCCGAAGAGAGCTAGGATTGTTGTTACTCGGGATAGTCTCCTTAATCACCCTAATTGCAACAGCTACCACAGCATCTGTGTCCCTTGCTCAGGCTGTGCATACTGCTGATACTGTGGATCAGCTCGCAAATAACACTTCTGCCGTGCTGGGAATTCAGAAAGATATAGATAAAAGGGTTGAAACCCGGTTAAATGCACTATATGATACTGTTAGATTTCTAGGGGGGGAAATTCAGAGCTTAAAATTGCGCACCAGGATCCGGTGTCATAGCGATTATCACTGGATTTGCGTAACCTCTAAAAAATATAATGCCTCTGAGACTTCGTGGGACCGAGTACAACGCCATCTCGTGGGGGTATGGTCTAACTCTAATCTATCCCTTGATCTGTTGCAATTACATCAAGAAATATTAGATATTGAAGAAGCTCCTCATGCCAAGTTAACTGTTGCTCAGCTTGCTGAAAACTTTGTAAGCTCCTTGATTTCTCACTTTCCTTCCCTGACGCATTCATGGTATGTTGTAGGAACAATTATAGGAGTGCTAGTGGTAATTGTTCTTTTCATGTGCCTCTTGCCTTGTGCGGTTAAAATTATACTCGCAGAAGTTTGTAAGTTAAGAGCCATCATACGTAACCATCAACTAATCAACCGCGGTGGGCTCAGAATGTCACCTTGAATGCCACCCAGGTATCTCTTGGCTCCGTCAGCGATTTGGTTAGTATGTTATAACAATCAGTCTCATTCCTCAAAAACTGGGCAGGCATAGGAGCCCTGATTATGATGATGATTCTGGCTCAAGTGCTCCTTCTAAAATGCATCGCGCGACAACAACGGCTACAGCAACGGGCTTTGGTCTAAGCCATGATGGCTCTGGAGGCTGGCACCTCCCCCCCCAAATATGGCTTAGTATGCTGGGTCGGTACCCAAAGACGGGTAAGACTGATCCCTCACCATAGCAACTTAAGACAGGGGCTCCTCGGCCAGGGGGAGTACCCGATGACGGGTAAGCCTGTGTGCTGAGGATTGGCAACCTAAGACAGGCACGATCCCTGCCATATAAACAATAAAAAAGGGGGAGCTGTGGAGATCCATCCAGCAGATGCAAGGAGTCACGTAGACGGGAGTGCCTGAAGATTGAGGAACTGAGAATGATTGGTTTAGGAGGATGTGGGTGCGCTCGTGGCTGACGCACACAGCACCAGGAGCCAAGAGATAAACGCATGATCACCGCTAGAGAACAATAGAGTCCTGTATGGTTACATAAGGGTCCACAAGGACACTGCGTGCACGGCGTTATGATTAGCCAAATAGGGAGGCGAGAACGGGTGAACTTCGTGAATAAATACTGCTGTAAGTGCTTGGTGCGGCGCGGCCGCCATTACTCATAAAAGAAGCTTGCCACTCACCTCGTCTGCGGGTCGTTTTAGCGGGCCGAGAGCGACAGGGTCCGATGTGCTCAGTGTGCGGCCAGCTGTCTGGGTGGGGCCAGGAGGTCCAGGCACAGGCTGTGTCAGAAAGGGCATGAGTGCCCAGGTCAGCATAAATATTTGGGGTACAGCCGAATGGTGTGCAGGTTGATCCTCATTTGCGGTTTCTGGATAGCCCCAGAGGGCAATGTTTTTCTTCTGGAGGGCAGGCAGAGTGCTGCATTGTAGTTATGGAATGCAAAACTAGAGGGATTTTGGGCCAGTAGTCTGAGGACGGAAGTCTGAGAACCCAAGCTAGGCCTAGGTTTCTGGGTGAGGATATGGCAGGCACAATCTACAGACCTGAATGGAGATCTCGTGCATCAGAAGTCAGGGCGAGGATCAGATGATCGCTCAGGTTGGACAGTCTGTCCCTGATGGACCCTTCTTGAAGGGGGGGTGGATCACGAGGCCATGGGGGTTTTCCCACGATGGGAGTTGTGAGAAGCTCCTTACTGCAAAGATTCTTCTGCAGGACAATTGAGACCTGTTGGTTGGCTCCAGGTCACGATTCCGAGCAGGGTTCTAAGGATGGATGGCTGGGTAGCCCACCTCGCATTCCAATTGTCTCCAAGCAACATGACAGGTTAGATCTGCTGGATCTGGGGGAGCAATCGAGGAGGCTGAGTTGAAATGGACTCTCCCGTGGATGTGTCCTAATATATGTTGAGTCTATGGAGACCTTGGAATGAAGCGGTGGCACTGGGGCCCTGAAGGGTTCTCCTCAAGAGAGGCTTTCACACACAGCTCCATCGTGCAAATTTCCCATGTGTAAATGAGATTTGTTCTGATGGGTGAGTCAAGAAACAGCCATATGCTGTTATTGAAATCCAGGCCTCTGAGGAGAGATGCCTGGAAAACAAAGCAATGGATCCGATAGGTGCCTAGGGTCCTGTTCGTTCCTTTTTACCGCTGGGGACATCAGTCTACGGGTCTGAGTGCAGGTAGGTGCTCAGATGGGCCCAGATTGCCCCTGTTTGTCCTGAGAAGCCACAAATATTGGGATGGCCTCAGGGACTTTGGAGGTTTATCCTATTAGTAGGGTTGTGGCCATTGGAATGGACACATACAATTCCCTTGGAGAGGGCAAGCACAGTCGTCAGGTAGGGCTCCAGGGGCCTGAGCCTGTAGGGTGTGTAGGCTAGGGCTGTTTGGACAGTTGTCTGAAAACACAAACTCTGCTTATGTTTCGGGTCATAGGTATGGCAGGACGGATCTACAGACCATGAGGAGAACTCTTCGGGATATGAAAAAAGGGCGAGTGTGAGGCTCTTAATCAAGTTTTTGTCTCTGGATATCGTGTCACTCATGGTCGTGAAATTTCCGGGTGACTTCATGGGAAATGGACGAGTCTTACTCTCTGGGGGTTTAGCCCCGTCCAAAGAGTTTGGGGTCATTCTGTGGGATGGAAGAAGTCCGTTGCTCTGTTGTTGATGGTTTGTTCGTTTTGTTTTTCAACCTAAGGTGTCCCACCTAATGAGGGATTCCAGAGTAGATCCCTGGGTAGGGGCGACTGGACAACCAGAAATCTGGTTAAAAATTGGGGCCTAGGGACATGTCAAGCCCATTAGGACATCTAATGGTCCAGCCACTGAGAGGACGTACTAGAGGACAGGACTCACGCTGAGGGTCACAATGCGTGTTTATGCCCTCGTCGCACTCAAGAATGGGCGGGGGCTCAGGGTGAATGCTGGTTTCTCCTACACTGAATGTTGGACAACATGCCAACCACAAGTTTTCTTGCCATGGGTAAGGAAGAGTTCTGATTTCTGCTTCACAGTCACCCCTGGGCAGTGATTGGAGATAAGGTTTGGTTCTGAAGACTGAAAACTGAGGTAGGGAAGAGATGATGACCTAAGGCCATGGCGGGTCTGATGTGCTCAGTGTGCGGTCAGCTGTCTGGGTGTTGGTCACGAGGTCCAGGCTCAGGTTGTCAGACAGTGCATTAGTGCCCAGGTTAGACTATATATTTTGGGGTGCATTCGAGTGCCGTGTAAGTTCTTATATGAAACACTCTTCAGGATATGAAGAATGAGCGTGTCTGAGGCGCGTGCTCAGGCTTTTCTCTCTGGATTTTGTAACAGCGATGGCTGTGGAATGTTGGGGGACGCTCATGGGCCGTGGACGAATCTTGCTCTCTGTGGACTTGGCCCGATCCCAATTGTTTTTCATCAATCTGTGGGATGGCAGGACTCCTTTCAGGTTTGTTATCTCAGGTGTCCCACCAAAAGAGGAATTCCAAAGCAAGACCTGGGGAATAGTGAAGGGACATCGCGAACTATGGTTAAAAATTTGGGCCTAGGGGCATGGCAAGCCCAATATGCTGTCCTCTCCATCCAGCCACTGAGAGGCCTTACCTGAGGATTGCGCTCAGGCTGAGGGTCACAATGTGTGTTGGTGATCAATGTGGCCCGCAAGCATGGCAGGGCCTCATGGGCCACACTGGTTTCAACTACACTGAACCTTGGACAACATGCCAACCACAAGGTTTCTTGCCATGGGGAAAGAGTTCTGATGTCTGCATCATTTTCAAACCCGGGCCGTGATTGGAGATAAGGTTAGGTTCTGAAGCCTGAAAACCGAGGTTGAGAAGAGATGACGACCTAAGTCCATGGCGGGTCCGATGTGCTCAGTGTGTGGCCAGCTTTCTGGGTGGGGCCAGGAAGACCAGGATCAGGCTGTGTCAGGAAGAGCATTAGTGCCCAGGTCAGGCTATATATGTGGGTTACAGCCGAATGGCGTGCATGTTGATCCTCATTTGGGGTTCCTGGGTAGCCCCAGAGGGCCATGTCTTTCTCTTGAGGGCAGGCAGAGTGCTTCATTGTAGTTCTGGATTGCCACACTGGAGGGCTTGTGGGCCAGTAGACTGAGGACGGAGGTCTGATAACGCAAGCTAGGCCTAGGTTTCTGTGTGAGGATATGGCAGGCACAATCTACAGACCTGAATCGAGATCTCGGGCATCTGAAGTCAGGGCGAGGATCAGACGATCGCTCAGGTTGGACATTCTTCCCTGATGGCCTCTTCTTGACGGGGGGGGGGGGGTACATCACGAGGCCATGGGGGTTTTCCCACTATGGGAGTTGAGAGAAGCTCCCAACTGCAAAGATTCATCTGCAGGACAATTGAGACCTGTTGGTTGTCTCCAGGACAAGGATTCCAAGTAGTGTTCTAAGGATGGATGGCTGGGTAGCCCACCTCGCATTCCAATTGTCTCCACGCAGCAAGACAGGTTAGATGTGCTGATCTGGGGGAGCAACTGAGGAGGCTGAGTTGAAATGGACTCTTCCGTGGATGTGTCCTAATATGATTTTTTGTCTATGGAGACCTTGGAATGAAGCGGTGGTGGCACTGGGGCCCTGACGGGTTCTCCTAAAGAGAAGCTTTCATATAGATGCATCGTGCAAGTTTCCCATGTGTAGATGAGATTTGTTCTGATAGGTGAGTCAAGAAACAGCCATATGCTGTTTTTGAAATCCAGGCCTCTGAGGAGAGATGCCTGGAAGCCAAACCAATGGATCCGATAGATGCCTAGGGGCCTGTTCGTTCCTTTTTACCTCTGGGGACATCAGTCTACGGGTCTGAGCGCCGGTAGGTGCTCAGATGGGCCAGATTGCCACTGTTTGTCCTAGGAAGCCACAAATATTGGGATGGCCTCAGGGACTTTGGAGGTTTATCCTCTTAGTAGGGTTGTGGCCATTGGAATGGGCACATACAATTCCCTTGGAGAGGGCAAGCACCGTCGTCAGGTTTGGCTCCAGGGGCCTGAGCCTGTAGGATGTGTAGGCCCAGGGCTGTTTGGGACAGTTGTCTGAAAACACAAACTCGGCTTATGTTTCGGGTCATAGGTATGGCAGGACGGATCTACAGACCATGAGGAAAATTCTTCGGGATATGAAAAAAGGGCTACTACTGTGAGGCTCTTGCTCAAGATTTTGTCTCTGGATATCGTGTCACTCATGGTCGTGAAATTTCCGGGTGACTTCATGGGAAATGGACGAGTCTTACTATCTGGGGGTTTGGAACCGTCCAAAGAGTTTGGGGTCATTCTGTGGGATGGAAGAAGTCCGTTGTTCAATTGTTGTTGATTTGTTTGTTTTGTTTTTCAACTTCAGGTGTCCTACCAAATGAGGGATTCCAGAGTAGAGCCCTGGGGAGGGGCGACTGGACAACCCAGAAATCTGGTTAAAAATTGGGGCCTAGGGACATGTCAATCCCATTATGACATCTAATGGTCCAGCCACTAAGAGGACGTAGGCCTCATGGGCCATGGACGAATCTTGTTCTCTGTAGATTTGGCCCGATCCCAATTGTTTTTCATCAATCTGTGGGATGGGAGGACTGCTTTCAGGTTTGTTACCTCAGGTGTCCCCCAAAAGAGGAATTCCAAATCAGAGCCCTGGGGAAGAGTGAACACAACCCGAACTATGGTTAAAAAAATTGGGGGCCTAGGGGCATGGCAAGCCCAATATGGCTGTCTCTCCATCCAGCCACTGAGAGGCCTTACCTGAGTACTGGGCTCAGGCTGAGGGTCACAATGTGGGTTTGTGACCAATGTGGCCCGCAAGCAGGGGCGGGGCCTCATGGGCCACACTGGTTTCAACTACACTGAACCTTGGACAACAGCCAACCACAAGGATTCTTGTCATGGGGAAAGAGTTCTGATTTGAGAGTTCTGCATCATTTTCAAACCCGGGCCGCAATTGGAGATAAGGTCTAGGTTCTGAAAGCCTGAAAACCGAGGTTGAGAAGAGATGATGACCTAAGGCCATGGCGGGTCCGATGTGCTCAGTGTGCGGCCAGCTGTCGGGTGGGGCCAGGAGCTTCAGGCTCAGGCTGTGTCAGAAAAAGGGCAGTAGTGCCCAGGTCAGCCTATATATTTGGGGTACAGCCGAATGACGTGCAGGTTGATCCTCATTTGGGTTTTTGGCTAGCCCCAGAAGGCAATGTTTTTTCTTCTGGAGGGCCGGCAGAGTGCTGCATTGTAGTTTCTGGTTTGCCAAACTGGAGGGCTTGTGGGTCAGTAGTCTGAAGACGGAAGTCTGAGAACCCAAGGTAGGCCTAGGATTTCTGGGGTGAGGATATGGCAGGCAAAATCCCCAGACCTGAATCGAGATCTCGTGCATCTGATGTCAGGGCGAGGATCAGACGATCACTCAGGTTGGACATTCTGTCCCTGATGGGTCCCTTCTTGAAGGGGGGGTGCACCACGAGGCTATGGGGGTTTTCCCACAATGGGAGTTGTGAGAACCTCCCAATTGAAAAGTCTTCTGCAGGACAATTGAGACCTGTTGGTTGGCTCCAGGAAAATGATTCCGAGCAGGGTTCTAAGGATGGATGGCTGGATAGCCCACCTCGCATTCCAATTGTCGCACTCAAGGATGGGCGGGGCCTCAGGATGAATGCTGGTTTTCTCCTACACTGAATGTTGGACAACATGCCAACCACAAGGACGCACTTGTCCTGCAGAATAATCTTTGCGTTTGGGAGCTTCTCACAACTCCCATCTAGGGAAAAAACTCCCATGGACTCGTGATCCACCACCCCTTCAAGAAGGGGCAATCAGGGACAGAATGTCCAACCTGAGCGATCGTGTGATCCTCGCCTGATTCAGATGCACGAGATCTCGAATCAGGTCTCACCCAGAAAACAAGGCTTATCTTGGGTTCTCTGACTTCCGTCCTCAGACTACTGGCCCACAAGCCCTCCAGTTTGGCAATCCAGAACTACAATGCAGCACTCTGCCTGCCCTCCAGAAGAAAAACTGCCCTCTGGGGCTACCCAGAATCCCCCAATGAGGATCAACATGCACGCCATTCGGCTTGTACCCCAAATATATAGGCTGACGTGGGCACTAATACCCTTTCTGACACAGCCTGTGCCTGGACCTCTTGGCCCCACTCAGACAGCTGGCCGCACACTGAGCACATCGGACCCACCATGGCCTTAGGTCGTCATCTCTTCTCAATCTCGGTTTTCAGGCTTCTGAACCTAGACCTTATCTCCAATCACGGCCCGGGGTGATGGAAAATGATGCAGAACTCAGAACTCTTTCCCCATGGCAAGAAACCTTGGTGGTTGGCATGATGTGCAAGGTTCAGTGTACCTGAATCCAATGTGATATGAGGCCCCGCCCATGCTTGTGGGCCACATTGGTCACAAACACACATTGTTGACCCTCAGCCTGAGCCCAGTCCTCAGGTAAGGCCTCTCAGTGGCTGGCATGGAGAGACGGCATATTGGGCTTGCCATGCCACTAGACCCCATTTTTTAACCATATTCGGGATATCTCTTCAGTCTTCCCTAGGGCTCTGCTTTTGGAATTCCTCTTTTGGTGGGACACCTGGAGGTAACAAACCTGAAAGGAGTCCTCCAATCCCACAAGATTGACGAGAAACAATTGGGATCGGGCCAAAATCCACAGAGAGCAAGTTTCGTCCATGGCCCATGACGCCTCCCCAACATTCAACGGCCATCGCTGATACAAAACCCAGAGACAAAAGACTGAGCACGTGCCTCAGACACGGTCATTCATCATCATATCCTGAAGAGTTCTTCAGATAAGAACCTACACGGCACTAGAATGCACCCAAAACATATAGTCTAAAACCTGGGCACTAATGCACTTTCTGACAACCTGAGCCGGGACCTCGTGACCAACAACCAGACAGCTGACCCGACATTACTGAGCACATCAGACCCGCCATGGCCCTTAGGTCATCATCTCTTCCCCTACCTCAGTGTTCAGGCTTCTGAACCTAGACCTTATCTCCAATCACTGCCCAGGGGTGACTGTGATGCAGAAATCAGAACTCTTCCTTACCCAGGGCAAGAAAACTTGTGGTCGGCATGTTGTCCTACGTTCAGTGTAGGAGAAACCAGCATTCACCCTGAGAGCCCCGCCCATTCGTGAGTGAGACGAGGCATTAACACGCATTGTGACCCTCAGCGTGTGAGTGTTGTCCTATAGTAGGTCCTCTCAGTGGCTGGACCATTAGATGTAATAATGGGCTTGACATGTCCCTTGGCCCCAATTTTTAACCAGATTTTCTGGTTGTCCAGTCGCCCTTCCCCAGGCTCTACTCCTGGAATCCCACATTGGTGGGACATCTGAGGTTGAAAAACAAAACAAAAAAGAAATCAACAACAACAGAGCAACGGAATTCTTCTATCCCACAGAATGACCCCAAACTTTTTGCGTCCGGGCGAAAAGCCCCAGAGAGTAAGACTTGTCCATGTTCCCATGAAGTCACCCGGAAAAATTTCTCGACCATGAGTGACCACGATATCCAGAGACAAAAACTTGAGCAAGAGCCTCACACTCGCCCTTTTTTCATACCCCAAAGAGTTCTCCTCATGATCTGTAGATCAGTCCTGCCATACCTATGACCCGAAACATAAGCCGAGTTTTTGTGTTTTCAGACAACTGTCCAAACACAGCCCTGGCCTACACACCCTCTAGGAGCTCAGGCCCCTGGATCCAAACCTGACGACTGTGCTAGCCCTCTCCAAGGAATTGTATGTTGCCCATTCCAATGGCCACAACCCTACTAATAGGATAATAACCTCCAAAGTCCCTGAGGGCCATCCTAATATTGGTGGCTTCCCAGGACAAAACAGGTGCCAATCTGGGCCCATCTGAGCCCCTACCGGCACTCAGAAACGTATAGACTGGATATCCCCAGAGTTAAAAAGGAACGAACAGGCCCCTAGGGCACCTATCGGATCCAATGCTTTGGTTTTTTTTTTTTCAGGCATCTCTGCTCAGAGGCCTGGATTTCAATAACAGCATTATGTCTGTTTCTTGACTCACCCATCAAAACAAATCTCATCTACACATGGGAACTTGCACGATGGAGCTGTGTGAAAGCCTCTCGTTAGGAGAACCCTTCAGGGCCCCAGTTTGGCCACTGCTTCATTCCAAAGGTCTCCATAAACACAAAAATCATATTAGGACATATCCACGGGAGAGTCCATTTCAATATCAGCCTCCTCGGTTGCTCCCCCATATCCAGCAATATCTATCCTGTCTTGTTGATCTTGGAGACAATTGGAATGTGAGGGTGGGCTCCCCAGCCATCCATCCTTAGAACCCTGCTCCCGGAATCGTTATCCGGGAGCCAACCAACAGGTTCTCACTTGTCCTGTAGAAAGAATCTTTGAAGTTGGGAGCTTCTTACAACTCCCATCGTGGGAAAACACCTATGGCCTCGTGATCCACCCCCCCTTCAAGAGGGGGCCATCAGGGACAGATGTCCAACCTGAGCGATCGTCTGATCATCGCCCTGACTACAAGATGCACGAGATCTCGATTCAGGTCTCACCCAGAAACCTCGGCCTAGCTTGGGTTCTCATACTTCCGTCCTCAGACTACTGGACCACGAGCCTCCAGTTTGGCAATCCGGAACTACAATGCAGCACTCTGCCCTGTTCTCCAGAAGAAAAACATTGACCTCTGGGGGCTCCCAGAAACCCCAAATGAGGATCAACCTGCAACGCCATTCGGCTGTACCCCAAATAATATAGGCTGACCCTGGGCAATAATCCCTTTTTAACACACAGCCTGAGTTCTGGACCTCTTGGCCCCCACCCAGACAGCTGGATGCACACATAGCACATCAGACCCACCATGGCCTTTACGTCGTCATCTTTCTCAACTTCGGTTTTCAGGGCTTTAGAGATCTAGACTTATCTCCAAGCACGGCCCGGGTTTGAAAATGATGCAGAAATAAGAACTCTTTCCCCAATGGAGAAACTTTGTGGTTGGGCATATAGTCAAGGTTCAGGTTGGTAACCTTGTAAACCAGTGTGGTATATGAGGCCCACGCCCATGCGTGCGGGCCACATTGGTCACAAACCCATATTGTGACCCTCAGCCTGAGGCCCCGTCCTCAGGTAAGGCCTCTCAGTGGCGGGATGACGAGACGCATATTGGGCTAGCCCTGCCCCTAGGCTCCAATTTTAATAACCATAGTTCGGGGATAACCTTCAGTCTTCCCCCAGGGCTTCTGCTTTGGATTCCTCTTTTGGTGAGACACCTGAGTA
This sequence comes from Mustela putorius furo, assembly GCF_011764305.1. Taxonomy (NCBI): domain Eukaryota; kingdom Metazoa; phylum Chordata; class Mammalia; order Carnivora; family Mustelidae; genus Mustela; species Mustela putorius. Next base: position 223 of record NW_025422287.1, on the reverse strand, counting down.
GGTAACAAAAATGAAACGAGTCCTCCCATTCCACAGATTGACGAAAAAACAATTGGGATCGGGCCAAATCCACAGAGAGCAAGATTCGCCATTGCCCATGACGCCCCCCCCCCCCCAACATTCCACGGCCATCGATGAGACAAAATCCAGAACAAAAGCCTGAGTGAAACGCGGAAAGAGATCCCCCACCTTTATTCTTTCCTATCCTGAAGAGTTTTTCAGA